>NC_079450.1:34639032-34769032 GCF_903798145.1 Danio aesculapii | reverse complement strand
ATTCGCTGCCTTTGCCCATAATTTGCCTCTATTTGTGCATTTGCATTGACTTTGTTTGTAACTTACTAGCGCAAATAATTAATTCTGCTTTTGGTGTGAACTTAACATTAGAGTTTTTGTGATTATTTGATAACAATTGTGATTATTTTATTTTCACTTATCAATTATTCATCTTAAAGAGATAGTTTAAAAAATTCCTCACTATTTACTCACGCTCAAGTGGTTCTAAACTTTTATGAATTTCTTTCTTCTGTTGAACAAAAAATAAGATATCTTGAAGAATGTTGGTAAAAAAAAGACATTCTTAAGAACAAAAAAATACTATGGAAGTCAATGGCTGTTTTTTATTTAGTATATCTTCATCTGTGTTCAACGGAAGAGAGAAACTACAAGTACAGGAACAAGCAGAGGATGAGCAAATGGTGACAGAATTGTCATTTAAAAATAAACCTAAACTATCACTTTATATCAGGTGTAAATGGGGCTTTGGAAGATAGTACTTCACACTTGAATGCCCGTATGTGTGTTTACCTGTCGCTGGCAGCCTTCTACAATGATGAGTTTTTGCTGAGGAGACGTCCTGGCAAACACAATCTCAGTGTGGTTTCGCAGAACTTCATCTATTTGCTCCTGAGAATAGTCTTTCAGATCTGTTCCGTGTATAACACAAGCTTTGGCATCCCTAAAACACACAAACAGTACATAATTGATAAATACAGAACTATTTGCTTGTTTAAATAACAGTGCACATTTTGTCTGGTCAATTTTTGTGAGTGAAATCCAGTCGTTTCGATAGGTATCTAAGTGATTGAGTTTTTGCAATGCATTGAAGCTGTTTGTGCAAATTGACCTTTCGCTAAGCCACACCCGAAAACCGCCACACACCAATCGTGGCTTAGCAACCGTAGCTACGTGTGGGAGGTCTGTCAAGCTTTCGAGTAAGGGAAACAAGCCTAAGTGTTGTGCAAAATCTGATACCCGGTATCCTAAAAGTTTGGATGGTGTGGTGGAATTTTTTTCCTTTTCCAAAACCTAAAACACAAGGGGAGAAAATGCCAGCGTGGATCAAGCTGTGTGATGGGACGTAAAGGGAGCACATTTCAGTTATACTTCTATCTGTTACAAGCTACGAATTTTTGGATTTACATATCAACAGAACAAAACAGAGATATGATCACAAACTGAGCACTTGCTATCTATTATATACTTCACCCGCAGCTGTTTTTCAGTAATTTATATCCCTCATGCCCATGTCAGAGCTACAATTCACCAATGTTTTTGTCGGTCTTTTGGAGATTTAGTCATTAGTGATGACGTTAAACCGGGTTAGCGTCTGCTTTTATATTTGGTGTCAGATTAATATTTGCGTGTAGGGAAAATATATTTCTTTACTTCTGCTATTTATACTTTGATTTACTTTACAATGTATTTATTTTCTCCACTTAACTGCAAATTAGAATAGAAACTGTATGAAAAGCACACAAACACACTGAGTTACAGGTACTGTATTGTTATGGGTCAACGATGCTAATATTCGGCACAAATCCATCAATTTCCCCTTTCTGGCTGCTCTTTCTATGAATGAATTATGTAGAAGCACTGTCCATGCGCGTTTCCTCATCTGTTAGTAACGCTTTTATTGCACAACAATTAATCTATCAAGCTTTTTGGCAAAAAAAGAGAAATCACGGTTTAATTTGTTATTAAATTATTTTTAAATTTCCTTTATCTTGCTGTGCATAAAATAAGCTTTAGAATGGTCAGCGTATGAGGCGGCTAGGCTTTAGCTTCAACTTTGATTAAATTATTTTCTAATTGGTTGCGTATTATGTCGTGAACATACTCCTGTAATGCACACTGCAATCCTATATTGTCTGGCTTTCTCAGATATCTCACCTGTTCGCCATAAATGACTAATTATATTCCTGGAATGTCTAACACCAGCGCATACATATTATAATAGACGTGCCAAGCATGAAAGTTTGACAGGCGTAAAAACAGTAACTAAGGAAGGCAGGGCTTAGCGAAGGGTCAATTGTACAGCTTTTACTAACATAAGTTGCTTGCATTTGAAGGGTTTACTGTGCAGGATGTGTTTCAAACATTGATGCTACCAATATTAATATTAGATTCTTTTTGTTTGTAAAGTTTCACAGAAAGAAAGGATATTTTACCAAAATATTTTCTGGTATTTTTGATAACTATAAGTAAACATTATTTTGCTAAGTTTGTTTTTGTGCTGTTATGATAAAGATTCATTTCATCATTAGCCTTTGAATGCATACGTGTAGATTTATCTGCATGCAAAACCTGCAAGCACTCAAAATATCATGTTTGCTGCTCGTTCAAACTACTTACTGAAAATGAGTTGAAACAACACAATTCTTGAGTTTTATTTGTGACAACCTATTTGTTTTATGTTTAATCTACTTAAATCTGTAAAACTTAATAAGTTAACTTAATTCCTTCAAGTTGTCCCAACACAGATCGCTTGTGTGGAACACAGTATTTTTACAGTGAGCCTTTTACATGCTCAAAAGTACTTTTTCTACAAAAAAAGTTTAATATTAATAATCCAAAAACAAACCAGAAGTGCTTTAGGGGTAGTATTAACTTTATTTAGTTTCTTAAAAATCTATTTCACACTTTGACACATTGATAGTCAGCATAAACTGAACTCATACAACTGCACCTTAATTGATGATGATGTGCTTTGTCATGTTTTCAGTGCGTCTGTGTTTTACCTGGGATTGACCTGACTGACGGGGATGTTGAGACGGGCAGCGATGTCTTCCACAGTCTCGTTACCCTCTGAGATGATGCCCACACCCTTGGCGATGGCCTTGGCAGTGATGGGGTGATCTCCTGTCACCATGATGACTTTGATTCCAGCAGAACGGCACTTTCCCACTGCATCAGGCACGGCAGCACGGGGAGGGTCAATCATCGACATCAGGCCCACAAAGCAAAGGTTGTCTGTCTGAAAATTGACATCATCTGTGTCGAAGGCGAAACCTTTCGGGTACTGATCCTCAGGCATTAAGACATGGCAGAATCCTGTTGAAAGAAAGCAAGTTTACACATATTTAAATATTCTAGACTACAGTGTTATTATGCACTCTGGGTCAAAAGTTTGGAATACTTAGTCTATTATGCTATCTGGATACATTTTAAAATGCAATTTATTCATATGATATCAAGATCTAAATTATTTTAAACGTAAATATTTTGCTAAAATGCACTTGAATACTAACTAGATATTAGGGCAGCTATTTTACATAACTATAAAAATTAACTTTTATCCTTGTAAATTAGCTTATTTTAAAATAAAAAAAGGCTTTAAATATAAAATATTCAACATTTAAAATAATTGATTTACAGCAGATATTGTGGCGCTGGTGTACTCCAATATTAAAGAAACTCTGAATTTACAAAAATTTAAATTATAAATTTTTGTTCGGGTGGCAGGTAGATCCAAATCTACCAAATAGAGTATAGAAATAAAAAAAAATATATATAATTATCTGAGGGTGTGTCACCAGCTACACACACACACACACACACACAAAAAAAAAAATTAAATAAATACAGGCTCAAAAGGTCCACACAAAATGTTGAGCTTGAAAGATTTACTTTAGGAAAAAAAAACAGGGTCACAGTCATGGATATCAGTGGAACACAAAATCAAAAACTCCTTCAAACAATTTTATAAGATACTCAGTTCCAACAATCACATTTTTTTCCCACAAAGTAGAACAATTAACCATAAAGGAAATAGAAATTAAAGTTGCAAAACAAATAATTCAAACCCCCTTTGAAGTAAACAACAAACAAAAAAAATAAAAATTGTTGATTGTCTTCTGATGTGTGTGCGTGTAGTTCGGTTGTTTACTGCGGCTCTCTCAGGTAAGCATAGTATTCATTTCCATCGGCAACGTGATTTACTTTTTCGCTCCGTGACTCGATTTACAGTGCACTTCAACTTCCCGCACTCCACTTCGCACTTCCTTTTCCCTGATTCCGCTTCCGCTTTTATTGAAAAACAGAATCCATCTGCCACCACAACGTCATTCACTTCGATGTTTACATTTGGTGCGTTTGGTTAAATTGTGCGGTCCATTCAGAGACCGTCACAATATACAGCATTCATTATTCAAAAATATTTAAAATTAACACCTTTTTTTATCATCTCCTTCAGGCTGCTGACTATAAGAATCTTTGCAATGTACATGTAAACTAACCCTAACCTAAACCTAACTGTTAATTAACACTATAATGCGAGTTAGCTGACATATAATGCATAAACATACTTACAGTCAAAGGAATGTCTAAACGGGACCATCCAAATATATTTTACCAAAATATTTAACTTGAAATGCTATGACCAATTAGAATGAAATATTTCAGAGTGATGTCAGTATGTTAATCACCCAGTACTCGCTCTCCAAGTCCTCCAAGCTCCAGGTAGGCATTCTGAAATGCCTCCTTCAACTCCTCGTCCATGGGCTGCTCTTTGCCCTGCAACATGATGGTGGAACAACGGTCTAAGATGCGCTCTGGAGCCCCCTTCATCACCAATAGATAGCGGTTATCATTGTTGTCCTCTGTCTCATGGATGGACAACTGTGGGAATGAGGAAAAAAGTAATTGTTTATAGAAATGCTAGTCGTGGTTAGGCAGTGCAATATGACAATATACAGTTGAAGTCAGAATTATAAGCCCCCTTGTTTATTTTTTTTCCCCAATTTTTGTTTAACGAAGTGAAGATTTTTTTTTTCAATACATTTCTAAACATAATAGTTTTAATAACTCATTTCTAATAACTGGTTTATTTTATCTTCGCCATGATGACAGTAAATAATATTTTATGACATATTTTTAAGACATTTCCATACAGCTTAAAGTGACATTTAAAGGCTTAACTAGGTTAATTAGAGAATTAGAGAATTAAAGTTATTGTATAATGATGGTTTGTTCTGTAGACGATCGAAAAAAATATATAGCTTAAACGGCTAATAATTTTGACCTTAAAATGGTGTTTAAAAAATTAAAAACTGCTTTTACTCTGGCCGAAATAAAACAAATAAGACTTTCTCCACAAGAAAAAATATTATCAGACATACTGTGAAAATTTCCTTGCTCTGTTAAACATCATTTGGGAAATATTTAAAAAAGAAAAAAATTCAAAGGGGGACTAATAATTTTGACTTCAACTGTATATTCTATGTTGGACCTGTAATCGTTAGTTTTAGTTACTGTTTATATATATATATTTAATTCATTTTAACATTTGCCCTGTACATAAAAGTGAAAGTGATAAATATGATCACATATGAACAAGTACATTTCTGAGTATGAGACAACCGATTTCATGATATGAGATTTTTGTAATATTGTCTCTGCCTTAGTCACTGCTTTAACATCTGGTATGTTTTAGGGTTACACTTGCAATGATGTCCCATTTTAAAAAAATTAAATAAAACTTTCAAACAAAAAGTATTTTGCATTTATTCAATAGTAGGTGCTTAACCTTAATAATAGTATTTGGTTACAATATTTTCACAAGAATGACATTAATTGCTGAAAATATTTTTAAAAATATGATAAAAATGAAAATATGTTGTTCAATAAATTTACATCTCTGACTGGCAGCAGCAGCTGTGGGATGCAAGCATATTGAGGGAAATCTAGAGGGGTGGCTGAAAACTCTGCCCTTCCAAGTGTCCAAATCTAGTTATAATAATCGTTGAATATTTTTATAATCGTACAGTGAAGTTTGGGGTTAGTGTTTCTGTATCCTATTTATAGTATCCTATATATATATATATATATATATATATATATATATATATATATATATATATATATATATGCAATATTTAAATATTTACACTTAAATTTGGCAGATTTTTTGGCATTTAAAAAAGAAATGCATGGATAGTTTAAGACAAGATAGTTTAAGAAAATTGTTACAGCAAAAAATATACTGCTGCATGAAAGAAAACTATATATATATATATATATATATATATATATATATATATATATATATATATATATATATATATATATATATATATATATATATATATATATATATATATATTTTTTTTTTTTTTTTTTTAATTATTCATAGAGTGTTTATTCATAATTGTTGTAAGTAGAATTATCACTCAGCTTCTGTTTTAGTTTATATTTGTAGTCTAACTAATAACAAACCTGATATTTGTTTGTGGAGTTGAATGGGATTTCGGCTACTTTTTTGTTCTTTTCTCTCATTACTTTGACCGAGCCACAGGACAGCTCGATACACTTGAGCAAGGCAGACTCAGATGCGTCACCAGCTACGTCCCTCTTGAGGATGGGCAGAGAATCTTGTCCCGCCTTAAACACAGCTCTGTTACACAGAGCTGCCACACGGGCCAGAGCCACCCAAGTCACAGAGCTCTTATCAAACGACGCACCTGCAGAGACAGACCACCTTAGACTCTGGACAGAAAAATAGGTACCATATGTTGGGTCATAACAGAAGAAAAGAACAAACCTGACTGATCTTCAGTGGTGTCGGCTTCATGGATCTGATTGTCAAACCACATGTGTGCCACAGTCATTCGATTCTGGGTCAGAGTTCCAGTCTTGTCTGAGCAGATTGTTGAGGTGGATCCTAGCGTCTCTACAGCTTCCAAATTCTTAACCAGGCAGTTCTTGCGAGCCATTCGCTTGGCAGTCAGAGTGAGACACACCTGAGGTTAAAGAGACATTCATTAAATTATATTAAGGAGTTTAACACCGTGTCCTAACTACACGTGACCAGACACTGCGACACAAATGGCATCTTTTCATTCATTCATTCATTTTCTTTTTGGCTTAGTCCCTTTATTAATCAAGAGTCACCACAGTGGAATGAACCGCCATCTTTTAAATAATGATTATTTCAATAATTAACTAACAATTTTAAGAATCGATTAGTTAATTAATCAATAACAAAAACAGCTAAAGGTATCCACACATACATCTTGACACTTTTCCATAGTCAATTCAAATGCAACAGTGTAAATGCAATCGAAAATCTGCTATAATGTTGCTGTCTTTTTTGATGAACTTGAGAATTCTTTTTTCTTGGGAATCAGACTACACTGGTTGTGCTAAATGTTTCTGATTCAATAAAATGGTTCATAAAAGTCATTCATTTAACAATCAGACTACCATATCTGTGCTTAATGTTTCTGTGCTTAAAGTAATTCACATGTGAATCATTGAGTCATTTACTTAGGAATCGACTGCACATGTCATGCTGAATGTTCTTGATTAACCAGAACGTTTATAAACATTACTCATTGGGAGCACTGGTTGTAATGAAAGATTTTGATTCACTACAAAGGTTCATAAGAGTCATTAACTCAGGAATCAGACAATGGGCCCTGTCATACACACTGCGCAATAAGGGCAAGATGTGTTTGGCGTGAATTGTTGCTATTTTCAGACCAGCACAACTCTAATTTTCACATTTTGTGCCACGTTGTTTGAATAGCAAATTGATTTGCACCACTTTTGACTCATGGGCGTGCCGGTCTACAGAGGAGGTGTGTTAAGGCGCATTGTTGACACGTTGCTTTTTGGAGTAACTCAAATAGACGCGCCATTGACCACCTGAAAGCAGGTCTAAAGTCCAGCGCTGAGCGCGTTAGTTATGCGCCTATGCAGGTCCAAGCTTACGCATTGCTTAATACACACAGGATATACATGCAATACACAAATATATTTACAGATGAACAAAATAAAGGATTAAAATATTACAAAAAGTATTAATTTTTACATAAATAAAAAGCCACTACCTCCATGCCTTCTTGACCTCATGGGGCATTTTCATTTTATTCATGACAATTTGCATTAGTATAATGTTATCATATTTAACAGTATTATTTATTATATGCATATTTATATTTGTTTTAATAAAAAAAATTTAGATTTGTCCACCTGTCGGGTTTTGGACCATATGGTACATACGAATAGGACGTGTGTTTGGACATAACTTTTTTACCACACTTTGTTATTATTGTTAATTTTTTTGCTTGCTGAAAATCAGAACTGAATTTAGAAATAGTTTTAAAACAAATCTTTGTGTTTAACAAACGAAATTAAATATGTAGGCTAATGGATGTCGTCAGTGGAGTGCATACATCACTGTTTCCTTATCCACTAAAGTAAAGTCTGTTTAACTGTTTTCTCGCTATAAAGCGTTCAGTTTTTCCACTTACAAAGCCCACTATGTAAATAGCAAATGCACCATAGTGGGACGCAACTGACTCCTAAAGGGAATGGGAGATGATACTCTGATTGGTTTAATGCATGTTATGCTCAAAACACAGAAATGAGCTCAACCCTATTAGACCATGCGCCAGGGCGCAGACAGTATTTTTCTGTCCATAAAATATCGAAAGTGGATTCGGACACACCCTTAATGCTTTTGTGCTATGTGCTTTAGACTTTGCGCCTAGGTCGTTAAAATAGAGCCCAATATGTTTAGGAATTGGACTATTATTTATAGCTTTGCTTGGGGCTGGAGGGTGGCAGAATGGTTTATAACACAGTGTTTTGGGAGAATCTATTTACTCTGGCTGTGATAAATGTTTAGAAAGCACCAAAAAAGGATCATGAGAGTCATTAATTCAGTCATTGGACTACAGTGGTTTTGATTACAACCCTATTATATTCAAATGCCTAGTAGACTGCATATGCTCACAGTGACAGTAGCCAGCAGACCCTCAGGCACATTAGCGACGATGATCCCAATAAGGAAAATGACAGCCTCCAGCCAGCTGTATCCCAAAATGACGGCCAGAATGAAGAAGGTCACTCCCAGGAAGACGGCTACGCCTGTGATGATGTGAATAAAGTGCTCGATCTCCTTGGCGATGGGTGTTTTCCCCGTCTCCAGTCCTGAGGTCAGTGTGGCGATGCGGCCCATCACTGTGCGGTCGCCAGTGCAGACCACAATACCGCGAGCAGTGCCTGACAGACAAACAAAACATATAATGCTTCAGAACTTAAAAAAAGTTGACTTTTTGACATTTCACAATAATAAAATCCACACCTTCCACGCAGTTGGTGGAGAAGAAAGCGATGTTACGGGTTTCCAGAGGATTGTCATGAGTGCAGTCAGGTGATCTTGTCTGAGGTTCTGATTCGCCAGTCAGGGAGGAGTTATCCACCTATGTGTCATGTCAAAAACACATGATTGTTCACTAGGTGGCACCACAGGTAGGACTGCAGACAAATAACTGAGGTTTATATGGTACCTTGCATCCATGAGAAGAGATGATTCTGAGGTCAGCAGGGATTCGGTCTCCACCTTTGACCTCCACCAGGTCGCCTGCAACCACTTCCTCAGCATTGATCTGCATCTTTTCCCCTTCACGGATCACTAATGCTTGCTGTAAATAAAAATGTGTTACAGTATTCTACTCGTAGTGCTTCTGTTTTGTAAAGCACTGAAGCCCAGAGTATACTTGATTTTTTTACACATACACTATGGTAAGCGTACAACATGTGAGATGCAAATTTCATCGCATTGCATGCACAAATATTTTTTTTCCACTAGATTGTTCACAATCTGCAACCATTGAAGCAGACAGTTAGATTTAGGCCCAAGCACAACAAGGCTGCCCAAGCAAATAAGAAGCAAGAAGTTTTATTTCCAATCATAATTTTCACATTATTTTGACGTCCAATAACGTTGATATCTGACTGATTTTAGGTTGTGTTGGAAAGTAACCAAAATCCAACATCAAGCCAACATCTTAAACCAATGACATATTGACGTCAAATACTGACATTTATTCGTAAAGTATGGCAACCAAAATCCAACATCTGATAGACGTCAAAATGGTATTGTCCACACAATGTCAAAGTGTAACATCATTAGACGTTGATATTTGGTTAATTTTAGGTTGGACACTGACGTCGGCCTACATTGGGGTACGACGTCAGTCTGACGTCATGTTGAAGCAGGGAATTAGTTTTTTAAAACATTTATTTATAAATTAATGTTATATCTTGTGGTTACATCCATCAATATGAGCAGTTTTATGCCTTGTTAAGAGGCAACATGATCCACCAGCTATAACAGGGACTTGAGGAAAACCTGGAGGCCAGAGGAAATTCAAAGACTAATTTATTTTTGATCTGAAAATGAACATTTTCTAAAGTCCAAATACTGTGCAAAGCAATTTTGCGAGTGAATAATCTGTTAAATATTATCGTGCTTGTGCTGTTCTGAATGACAACCGCAGACAACATCTTGTGAATGAACTAGCAACAAGTAACATCTTGTGAATAACTATGTATGAACTAGCAACTAGCACCACTATATAATGACGTGTGCAGGTGTAGTAGTTGAGTTCCATTTCTTAGGGCAATATTTTTTATCCCTGGTACCCCTTCACACTCGGTTTCAAGGGTCAAAGGGAAGATGTAAATGTAGAGTTTGATGTAGGGGTATAAAATAGAATTGAAATTGGGACTTAGAGTTGGAAAAGAAACAAAAGAGAACAAGAACAACAACCATTGAAGATGGCAAAAACAATAAATACTGTTAGAGGTGGATGTGTGAGGGGATTAAGAGAACAAACACACTTTTAAGGCTCATTACTTTTGGGGGAAAAGCCATTTTTGAGTGCCTGTGTATCTACACATCATCAAGTGGAGTGCACTATATAGTCTGTGTGTTCAAATGTGCATGTATACTAATGAACACATAATAAATCTAAGTAAACGTTGGGTTTAGTGTGTAGCTAGTACCTGGGGCACCATGTTTTTGAAGGACTCCATAATTTTGGAGCTCTTTGCCTCCTGGAAGTAGGAAAAGCAGCCGGTAATGATGACCACAGCAGACAGGACGATTCCCAGGTACAACTGGATGAAACCACAAGAAGACACACATTCAGTTTACATATTCACTGCAAGTTTGTGCTATTAATGCTGCTGATGGGTAATGTGTATGCACATTATCTCCAGCTGGATCATCTTCAGTAGCAGCTTGAATGGCATAGGCCAGGAAGCAGAGAATGGCTCCAATCCAAAGCAAGATGGAGAAGCCTCCGAACAGCTGACGACAGAATTTAACCCACTCGGGTGTTGTTGGTGGTGGGGTCAGAGCATTTGGCCCATCGCGTGCCAGAAAGTCTCTGGCCTTTGCATTGGTTAAACCCTGTGTTGGAGAAAGATAGAGATCAGGAAGTAACCCAATGCTAATATTCTCTCCCTCAGGTCATCCAACATTTGGTGACTTTTTAGAATGCTAAATGGCTAAAATTGTGATCTTTGTTGATTCATGTAAATCAAGTAAATGGAGACTTTTTACTGTCTGTTACAGTCAAATGTATATTATGCCTGTCTGTTTGGCTTGTTATGTGATGTGATATTGATGTTAGTTTAGAGTTTTGATTTTGGTCTTGTTCTGTATGTGTGCTTGTGAAAATCCCCTGATCTCTGGCGTCAGCCTTTCCCTGGGATTCGAGGAGTTTAGAGATCACATGACATACATCTTGCATCACGTAGATGCAAGATCATCTAAACAGCACCTTATATCCATATACAATGCAATACTCTCTAAATTCGCACTTGTACACAGCACCTTATAACCTGTATATTTATAACAATCTGTACATACAACTCAACATCCAGGTTTCTTCACTAACCGCATCTGTTTAATGTTCATCATTTTTTATTATTATTTTATTTTTTCAGATTTATTTTATGTTGTCACTTGTCACTTTATGTACACTGGAAGCTTCTGTAGCCAAAACAAATTTCTTGTGTGTGTGAAGCACACTTGGCAATAAAACTGATTCTGATTCTGATAACTCCACTGTCTAAACACACTAGTTTAGAAGTGAGCGCCACCCGCTGTAAGCTTCTCCATATTTTTGGTTAGAAGAGTAGGTTAAGATATAGCGTGAAAACGCTGAAAATGTTCTGTTTGTTTATTTTCTACTAGATAGTTTAGAGGGTTATATTAGCTAGATTTGGGCGTTTTGTTATATTGCTTTCATTTATTTGGCGCCACTTAATTCTCGTTTCCCCAACCATAATACGTTGATTTATTTTGTGTGATCTTGTAAATAATACTTTTCTTTTATGTTTGCCTTTCCACTATTGTAAATAAATTAACTTATTTTTGGCAGTATTTTGGTTGTTGTTGAAATTTTGCCACCAACTCACTACAAATTTTAATCACCTTTAAATGTTACCTCTTAAACCCTAAAGCAAAACTAAAAAGTCGTAACACTGTCAAAGTGGCAACAGCCATTGAACCAGGTTTTTAGCTAAAAATCTCACCTACAACTTGGAAAAAGTCACCTATAACTTGACCTGAGGGCAAAAAAATAAACAGCACATTTTCATATGGGGATGAACTAAGCCTACAAGAACTGTGTGAAACATATCAAATATGCTGTGTACTACTAAATGTCAAAGGTGGACATAAGATGACTTCAAATGATTTAGAATACACACACAATGGCTGTTTCTCAATATGCGTTCTTCAGCGATCTTATGTTCTCATGTAACGTCATCATTAACTGCCAAAGTTCAGTTCCAAAACTCAAGACCGCAAGAACAGAGGATGAGTGGAAGTTCCCTGATGTGTTCTTGGTATCGGAGATGCACCGATGCAGACTTGCTCAAGAAGTCCCAGAAGTCATTGCGACCGGAGGTGGGAAGCGCAGCATTTTATGTAGATTTATCATTAAAGTTAAGAGATATAACTCATTTATCTCAAGAGTTTTCCTAAATGAAATGATGAAAGTAAACATTAACATGGAAATCTTAATAAAGGCATAAACACATTAAGGGAATTTATTGTTAAAATTCGTAATAAAATATGTTTTATTGTATTGTGCAATGTATATTTATAAGGTCTTTATGCACAGTATATATTGTGAAAGGAGAAAAACAAAAGATCGTTGTATGAATGCTGTAATGTTTAAATAATTTTCAGTTATAAATGTGTGAAGGTCATGTGATCATCAGGAAGAACGCAACCTCTCATTTCTCACAGGACACGTTCTCTGTTCTCGTGGTCTCCCGGGTTCGTTCTTCTGAGGTGGCCTGGCAAGACCAGTCTCTACAAGAACGCAAGTCCGTTCTCTGCGTTCTTGGAATTAAGAAACAGCCAATGTATTTGAAAGCGTATGATGCCCCCTAGTGTTTTTAAAGGAAAAGCACAGTAAAAAGGCTATTCCCAAGACCAAAGATGTGCCCATAAACTTTAAAATAGTTTTTATTTTGTGCATTATTATGTTACATTAATAATATTTTTATACATAAAATTACATTTAATACATAAATAACTTTGGTAACACTTTAAAATAATGGTCCATTAGTTCATGTTAGGCAATGTATTTACTAGCAGGAACAATTAGTTATACATGTATTATGATATTTCTTTATATTAGTTAACGTTTGTTAATGTCATTTAAGTTAAATAACATTAATTCATGTTAGTTCACGATGCATTAATGTTAACAAGCACATCTTTAGATATTAATAATGCATGAGTAAATGTTGAAGTATGATTAATAAATGCTTTACAAGATTATTCATAGTTAGTTAATGTTAGGAAATGCATTAATTATTGGACCATCATTCTCAAGTGTTCCCATAACTTTTTTGTGGGATCTTATGTAAAAAAAATAAGATCTACAACATAATAAATCATCATTGTTTTTAATAACTGAATTTTCTCCATCAACAACAGTTGTTTTTATAGAAGAACACACAGTTATAGGAAAGCGCTATTGACATTCTTAGTGCCTGTTAGTTAAAAAAGTCTAAAAAAGTAGCTTTATCATCCTTTGGTATCCATCGATTTTTAAGTCCATCGAGATTTAAAAGTTACTTGCATGTGTTTAATTAAAGAAACAAGGAATTTTATGTACGGTGCTCCCTATAACGCCAATACTACAAAGTGCAGCACACTGGTCATTCTCAAGACCACTGATGTGTTCCTAAATTTGCACTTAATTGTTTTCTACAGAACTATATTTAAATATGTATTTGAATTTAAATTATACACCTATTTTTTTAACTGCACAATGGTGGCTTTACCTGAACAATGTCTGTCTGGAATTTCCGGCATACTTCCTCGACTGACATCTTGTGTTCTGTCTGAAATTGAAGTAAAAATGGAAAATGTGACAAAAGATAAAGGCAAAAGACTACATCAAGCTACTTTGCCAGTGTGATACTTACCAGGGGAACTTCTTTTTTCAGATCATCGAGATCCTTTCCCCCCTTCTTCTTCTTTGGAGAACCTTTTTCATCTTTGTCTTGCGTGGTGGCCACGCGGTAGCTGTCCGATCGCCCATACTAAAACACAAATACAATAGTCAGTTAATTGACTTCACACAGTTTATCATAGTTCAGGAATAATGACAACAGAAATCTTGATCCTGTACGATATCAACAGTTCAAAGAGGTAACATAAAACTCATTTCATTTGTCTCCTTCCTGTCATTTGCGGCACCACAAAAAGGCAAGAGTCTTGTTTTCATCAAAGTCAATCTGATTAGATTTAATATGAGTCTGTTTCTCATTAAAGTGACCAGAAAGTGTAAACTGTAAAAAGATAGTTCAAAGGAGAGAAAATCTAATTTATTACACTTTGTTCTTTATTTAAATTAAGTCAAAGATCAAAGGAGACATGAAGTGTAATGTTCCAGTTCTGTTTTCCTCTGACATGGTGATTATTTCATCTGAGACGAAATTTGAGTTGAGGTTATTATACTTTCATAATCAGATTTTGACCTTTCAGTGTGGTATCCACTACTTTCCATGAATCCCGTGTTTCTATTGGCTGGATGTGTAATTCCGTCATACTGGAAGAAGGTGGCATAGAATTAATCCATCAGAGCCAAAATGGCTCCCGTGAGGTTCAGGTGGGGCTATTTTAGTGGAACAGTCATCATTAAAGCAGGAACCTGTGTATCATCTAACACCACAGACTGATCAATATTGAGCTTCCAGAACAACCAGCACAGACTCCTCAGGGGAATAAAGAGCTATTCTTGCAGCCCCGTCGATATGTGAATTGTGAATTCCCTTCCAGGAAATGACTGAGGCAAGACCCTGTGGAACAAAACCACTCACATGAGTGTGTGGATGAGTGGAGCCCCCTGATGGACAATGTATGAAAAGAACCAGACCAATTTGTTGTTACTGTACTTCGCTTTATAAAATGTAAAAAATGTAAAATATAATTAAATATATATTTTAAACTTTTATATTTCTAGAAACATAATATATTTATCACTTCTATCATAAGTTATATCTTAAAAGGGTAATATATTTACCCTTTCAAAAAAGTGTGTGTGTTATTAACATATATATATATATATATATATATATATATATATATATATATATATATATATATATATATAATGCACACACTATTTTGAAAGAGTAAATATGTTATAAAAAAGTAGTTTATAACTTAATTTAATAATTTGTTCCAGTGATTTTAAAAATTAATTTTCAGCTTCATTACTCCAGTCTTCAGAGTCACATGATCCTTCAGAAATCACTCTATTATTAATTATTATTACTATTATTAATAATAATATTATTGCTATTAATGGCAATAGTAATAAAAGCAGTAATGACTGGAGTAATAATTTTATTTGAAATTACATACAATAAGAAAGCAGTTATTCACAATTTTATTTATTTTTTTATTTATTTATTTTATTATATATATATATATATATATATATATATATATATATATATATATATATATATATATATATATATTACATATTATTACAATGAAATTCTATAATAATAGACAGAAATGTAATGTAATTATTTGTTCTGTAAAGTATTTTGTTCTGTAAAGAAAACGTTATATAAGTATCAAATTATTATATTTTATATTTTATGAATATTATATTCATAATTATATGTAATTATTTGAGTATAGCAATTATATGATAATAATGATAATATTATTAATATGAGCAATACTTTTGTTCAATATTTATAAATATATAATAGTAATACACGTACAATTAATATAATATACAATTAATATAATAATATATTTACATTATACTTAAAATATTATTTACCTTGTAGCATTCATATAGAATACAGAACAATACTAAAATGTTCATAAAATAAAACATAAATGTAATAAAGAAATATAATATAACAATATAATATGTGATTTTAAAAAATAATCAATAAACATTAATAGGAAAAATGTAAACATGTAGAAAATATCCTAGTTTTCACAGACTAACTCTATAAGAAAATTTTTGGCTACTTTGGGTCAATTTCTTGATGTACTTGACAAATCTATATCTCAAGAGCAATCCAGTGACCCCTCTGAGGTTTAACTTATTTACCCTCTCTAGTTTTGATTGTATGTTTCCTGGCTATGATGTGTGTGTGTTACTTTTTTTGTCTCTTTTCTTTTTTGTTTTCTTCTATATTGTCTTTGTATGTCTAAAGTACGAGCCAATGTTTGTTCTTGTTCTGTGTGTGTAAATAAAAAGTCATAATTATTAACCCCCTGAATTATTAGACCCCCAATTTCTGTTTAATGTGGAGAGAAGATTTTTTCTGTACATTTCTAGACATAAAAGTTTTAATAACTCATCTCTAATAACTGATTTATTTTATCTTTGTCATGATGACAGAACATATTTCACTAGGTATTTTTCAAGACACTAGTATTTTACTTATAGTGACATTTAAAGGCTTAACTGGGTTAATTAGGTTAACTAGGGAGGTTAGGGTAATTAGACAAGTTATTGTATAATGATGGTTTGTTCTGTAGACTATCGAAAAAAATAAAGCTTAAAACGGCTAATTATTTTGACCTTAAAATGGTGTTTAAAAAATGTTAAATTGCTTTCATTCTAGCCGAAATAAAACAAACAAACTATCAACAGAAGAAAAAATATTATCAGACATACTGTGAAAATTTCCTTGCTCAGTTACACATAATTCGTGAACCATTTAAAAACGAAAAAGAATATCAAAGGGGGGCTAATAATTCTGATTTCAACTGTATATAAAAAAGCTTTTAATAAAAAAAAAAAAAAAAAGAAAAGAAAATATCCTAGCTTCATAAACAAGCGATGATTTAAAGTCTATCTAGAACAGATCTCTCTCTTTTGATTAAATGTGCTATTTCCACCAGTGACGTAAAAGGTTTACACCACGACATTGGACTAAGCTTTTAAATCTGCATTGTTACGGTCAGCCGACACGCCTGGGTGAGACCGAAAGACGTCAACTTACGCACATGACCAGGTGACACCTATTAAAAGACAATGTGAACGTGAGAGAAGGAGATGGATGGATAGAGAGCTGAAACACAACAGTGGACAGATGGAAAGAGAGAAGCGGAGGAGGGACTGACAGACCGAGAGAGAGATTAGCAGAGAGAAAGAGGTGGAGAAAGAGGAATATTTGCCACTTCCAGTGGGGTAATTAGATATTGACCCGCTGCTCTCTCAGCGTGAGGGCCTGTCGCCGTCAGCAGGCGCATTTAATGCCTGATGACTCTCGGCACGACAACACCTGCCCAAAACCAACACACACACACACTACAGCACCACAGATCCTGTGACAGAAGTGAGTGTGTGTGGGTGTGCGGTAGGTGACACTACTCAATAATTGAGTGAAAAGAAGTGAGGATCCCCCTATCAGATCTTACAGATGAAACACTATAAAGTCACTATAGAGACCGGTTTGACTTTGTAATCGTGGCTAAAAGAGTGAACGCCAAAAAAAAAAAAGAAACAAAGCTGACGACACACGTGGAAACACAGCAAACAGACCCTCTTTCATCTGTACAAGATGAAAACAGCAGCTGAATACACAAAGAACAAAGGGAACGGTGGGAGAAAATGAAAGGAGGAGGAAACAACTGAATGAGAATGGAAAACTGATTAAAAACCAGACAAATCTAATGTAATCAGTTTATTTAGCTGATTTATATTTATGGTGTGTGTCTTTAGATGTAAAGGGGAGTGTGAGTGTGTATGTGTGCCTGCGTGTGTGTGTGTGTGAGCACCTGCCGCAGATACATCTGCAATGATACCTGCACTGCGGTAAGAACAGAGTGGAAAGAGGAGAAGAGCGCTCTCTTTCTCTCAAAGATTGGAGTGATATATCAGATTTATTTGAACTTTGAGTACAGATCATGTTTAAAGATTCAGAGAAGGGCTATTTTTCATAGCTGATAATGGAAGAGATTACAAAAGGTATTTCTCAAAATGTTCTAGAGGTCAAAGACCAAAAAGGGGTTTTCAAGAATCATAAAAATGCAAGTATGATGAGTTTTAGATTGAGTTTTTGTCCACACTGTAAAAAAATCCTGGTTGCCTTAAATTTTTAAGCTGAATCAAATTAACCTTATGAGCAGGGTGCAAATTACAGTGGGGTTTGGGGGGGTTGACCCCCCTAATTAATGCTTGATCCCACTTGAAGGACATCAAAACAACATGTATATGGGGGTCAGCTCTTTAATACTGAGAAAAATAATTTGCACTGCTTTATATTTTAAATAATAATGTTAATAATTAAAATTAATTAAAAAAATGTAATTAACAATATAAATATACATTTGACAATGGTCTATACCACTGTGAATGCATAATCGCACCGATCAGTCTGCTAGAAAACCTCATTCAACGGTCTGAAACCGGCACCGGTAGACTTAACTATTTACAAGACTATTTTATTGTAAAATAGCTGTTTGTTTCTACATATAGCCTAAAAGTAGTCAAATTAGATGCATAGTTTGACTTACAGCAACCTCAGAAGTGGCTAATTGGATACTCTAGGTCAGAGTTTCTAAACCCTGTTCCTGAAGGCACACTAACAGTACACATTGTCATTCTCTCCCTAATCAAACACACCTGAAACAACTCATCAGAACATTAGAAGAGACTCCAAAACCTGAAGTTAATGGGTCAGATGAGGGAGACATCCAAAACATGAACTGTTGGTGTGCCTCCAGACACAGGGTTGGGAAACACTGCTCTAGGTTAGAATACACAAATGTCCCACAAAACACTGAAAACTTAAAGACATATTATTAATAAATTAGATGTAATTTAAACAAATACATACATTTGATTTACTGAAGCACGTATTACAAAAACTAACATTACCGAAAAAGTTGACCCCCCTGATCGTCAATGTATAATTCGCACTCTGCTTATGAGTCCATTGAACGTATATTATGTTAAACTGACTTAAAACAGCTTGCGTAACTATTTTTTTCCAATGCTCACATTAGAATATGTCATATTTAATTAAATAAATCATGAAAGTAATTCAGTGTAAAAATAGATGACATACCCTAAAAATCCTCTTAGCTATATTTAGATCATGAATCTTTTGATGACATATACAATATTATAACACTAAATTAGGCGACGCAGCTGGTGCAGTAGGTAGGGCTGTCACCTATCAGCAAGAAGGTTGCTGGTTCGAGTCTCAGCTGGGTCAGTTGGCGTTTCTAGGTGGAATTTGCATGTTCTCCCTGCGTTCGCGGAGGTTCGCTTTAGTTTCCCCCACAGTCCAAAGACATGCGGTACAGGTGAATTGGGTAGGCTAAATTGTCCGTAGTGTATGAGTGTGAATGAGTGTGTATGAGTGTGTATGGTTGTTTCCCAGAGATGGGTTGTGGCTGGAAGGGCAACCGCTGCGTAAAAGATGTGCTGGATAAGTTAGCGGTTCATTCCGCTGTGGCGACCCTGGCTTAATAAAGGGACTAAGCCGAAAAGAAAATGAATGAATGAACATTAAATTATGAATAAAACTTATTATCTTACATATTTAAATAAATAGATAAGAATAATTCTGCTGTTAAATTTTATTACATCTACTACACTAGGGATGCTACAATCAGGATTTTTGTAGCCTATACCGAGTACCGATTTCTTTTCATGGGGATCGGCCGATATTAAGTACCGATTGTGATGCTTTAAGCTTTATAATGCATAAAGCCCATTTCCCCTCTAAATAATACTTAAGTGTAAGAGAATAAGTTATGAATGCAGCATATAATCCCTTAAACACATCTCTTATAACCATTTAAGTGTGAACATGAAGCAGCTTTATAGAAAATAATAGATAAAACAGCTCCAGCAAAGAGACCATCACTCAAGCGAGTCGTGCCAGTAGACTGTAAAACAAAGGTTTATCCACATCTGTATATATTATAGCTGCAATCGCTCTCACTTGTTAACTCGTAAACAAACACTTGCGATCGGTTCATGAAATCGACTAGATTGGCGAGTACCGATCAAGTCATTAAATGTTATTATCGGTCGATATCGATCTCCAGCCGTTGATCGGAGCATCCCTAATCTAGACACTAGCTGCAAAAGATTCAGCCTGTTCTCACAAGTAAACATAAATATTTTGCGCTTTGTCAGTTTAGTTGCTAATTCGTACGAGTTCAGTTGTACGAAAATGTATGATTTTTAAAAGGAGGTGTGGGACTCAACCCCACCCCTAAATCCAACCATCATTGGGGATGAGCAAATCCTATACTAAACTGTATGAATGAGATTGTACAAATTAATATGAATTAGCCATTGAACCCAAAAGTTACGAATTATCGTGAATTGCCGAGAACGCTGAAAGGTTATATGATTAATAAGTCATGACAACATATGTTTTTGTATTAATTATAACTATAATTAAACTAACTTAAAGTTAACTAACTAGTTATATTATTTTAAGTTTATTTTAATTCATGTTCAAGTTACTCAATATTACTATATTCACAATTATATTCAACGCATAATATAACGCAATTATATTCAACGCAATTATAAACAACACAATCCTTCTGATTTTTTGGGCACAATTTAGTTGTTTTATGTTTAATCCAATTAATATTTGTTAATTTAACTTAATGGGATTGTGTTGAGAGAAAATGAATGAATTGTGCGCAACCCTGCATTTTTTACAGTGTACAGTGCACAAATACACTTTGCACACTGCAATTTAAAACTAATTATCTTAATAATTTAATGTACAAATGCAAGGCAACCTAAGAAAATGTTTCAGTAAACATTTATTTATGTTTTATGTTAGGCAATATAGCCTTTTGAGCCTAAATATGCTATATTTATAGAATAATGTAAAGTAGTAGACTAATATTGCAGTTATCTAATTCACAATATAATTGTTCTTACAACACTACTGACTGCATGTTCCTTGCAGAGAAAAACACACTGCTCTGTGAGAGAACCAGAGACGATGGGCTGGAATTACACGCCAACATTGACTTTTCTACTGACTGACTGAGTCAAACAGACACACATGCACACACACAGGTGCTGAGGTCTGTCCCATGAACTCTTTCCACAAATTATTGATGCTCTTGAAACTGAAGGACTCATTCAGTCTGCACGTGTGTGTACACGTTTGTTCACACTCTACACAAGAAAAGTGTGTGGCTGTCAAGCCCAGGGACTTATCTGTCCTATTTAAGTTTAAGTTGACTTTGTAAATGAGAGACAGAAAGTGTGCACAGTTATTAATATTAAAAAAGTTCTGAATGGAATCTCTTGTAGTGCAGGATGAGTTACCAATATTTAATATTTATTTTGCCAACTCGCCAAGCCTTACAGCAAATAAATATGGAGCAATATATATATATATATATATATATATATACACATACAGTCAAGCCCCAAAGTATTCATACTCAATAGTTTTAGGCTTGACTGTATAATTATTTATACTTATCAAGCTGTATAATTATTTATTTAAATATTGTTTAATTTCATTTAATTTCATTTAACTTTTTAAAGATCTTTTTTTCATTTAACTTTTTTTCATTTAACTTTTTATTTAAAGAAGTGTCCGAAGGTTTTGAAAAACCTGAAAATATGACATAACTTCACTTAAGTTTTTATACTTAAATTCACTTAAAATCACTTAGATTGATACTTAAAATCAATAGTGATTTTTTTTTTTTATTATTATCCTGTTAATCAAAAAAATAGAGCTTTTGAACATTGATGTGGATGACTAGCGTTAGAGTCAAAAAGACTGAAATTGGCTAAATTGCTAAAAGACAGATAATTTAAAAATCTGTTCAGGCATGTTTTTATTTATTAATTTTTTCTCTCTTAATAAATATGTGTTGAAGTTAAAAGTTTAAAGCCACTTGTTCTTCACTGACTTTGTGACGAGGACAATGTAAGTTAGTCTGTGAAAAAGCAGAGCAAAGTTTCCCATTGGGAAGGGCAAACCTCTGCTAGTGTTTGCCAGGGGACCGAAGCCTTCATGACTGTTTGTGTTTATGGAAGTGTAAAAAGCAGACTTATTCTCCAGGGTCTGTATGTCATCATGTCCTTAAAAGCTTTTAGAGTGAGTGGATTCATTTATGTTCTGACATAAATACTGCTGGAATTATAATCCTTACTAGTGCAGAGATACAAACATATATATACCTACATACATTATAGACTCAATTCCCATTGCAGAACTAATGGTCACAAAACATCTGTGTAAAAAGATTTCATAAGAAATACAGCAGGTGATAAAAAAAAAATGTTATAGATCATATCAATGTGGTGCTGTCAGTGGCCCATGAACATTTCCTGCTTGTTATCAAACTATTTCATAACTCTAACAAGAGGCAATTCAATCATATCTTGATGTTAAAACAGCTTTCATAATATTATTTATCAATATGTGGCTCTTTTTGGATTACAGAAATTAAAAATGTAAAACAGGAAATATGTTGGGACCAATGTTTTCCCTCAAAATGGTCTATATATGATATATATTTCAATGATAAAAACTGTTCATTATATTAAATATTGCAAGACATATTTTTTTATGGATTTTTAATGCAGCTTTTTATTAAAAGCAAATCTTTTTTTATAAAACATAAAACAAAACTCATACCAACCCCAAACATTTAAATAGTATATGAAACTAACAGACATCACATTCACACACCATTGGCTAAGGTAGACAAAATGAGAAGTGTTCTTCTGACTTTTACAAAATTTCTAAACGACGTTTGTTTTTTAACAAAACCATTATAAGACCAAACTCAGTCATATAAAGAAGAAAGCAGTCTTGTTTACATTAGTGCTTATCATGACATTCTAAATGCCACAGGCTCTTTATAATATGTTTTCTTTCCGACATGATGCTGAACAAATATAACTGTGATTGGCTGCTTTACATGTCAGTCAAATTGGGCAGCTCTCAACCAATAATGGCAAAAAAAAGTCCAGACCTTCTGTCTTTGAAAGACTATAATGAAACTAACATCAGACCATCTGAAGTTATTGAACATAATCAGCCTATCATATTAAATGTAAACAAAAAAACAACAATGAAGATTATAGACATACAAAGACGATCCACTCACAATACTACAAATGTGGAAAAGTGCAATGCTCACTTCCAGTCAGAATAGCTAATCGTCAATCTTTACAGGCTGGACATTCTATGGGGGAGGGGTCAGGTCTATACAAATTGGCTTGTTTATTCTGTCAGTATTTTGTAACCACATCCACTGGTTACCTTTGAAACAGCTGAAAAAGAGATTGGTCTGTGAAATTGGTGTGAAATACTTGCCAATATTTGTGCTTATGCAGTAGCCTGAGCAAAACGGCAGTACTATGTTTTAAGTAGTTATAGCTGAAGCAACAAGATTACTTCAGATTTTGTTACTGATTTGAAATGTTATTTAATAGCAAATTCAGGACATATTTACCAAACATTGGAAGATGTTTCAGTGTTTGGAAAATCGCAATAAGCACAGCGCAAATTGGCATTGTGGCAAATAAGCAAAGCTGATGCTCATAGGTGTTGGTGATCTATGCATGGCACAATTTTTTTCTCTACCAGGGGTTAGGGGGGCAAGACGAAACTGTGAGGGTGCTATGAGAATTATCAATATCCATGATATCAAAGTTAGCCAATACTTCATAAAATATTTTGTTTTTATGTTATTTATTTATTTGCCAATGAATATGCATATTCACAAAATTGGCAAGCCTAATATAAGTGACCAAAAGACAATGACTTTTATATGAGAATCTTTTATATGCAAAGGTCTGAGACTTCAGAGCTGGACAGCACCCATGTGCTCAGCTAATGCCATATCGGAATATATTTCCATAAGAAAGTCCACAAGATGTACATTTTACCTTGTGTTTTTGAGAGTTCAGGCACAAGGGGAACAGATAAACTCTGTCTGAGGGAACTGAGATTGTGCTGGTATTACATTACTCACCCTAGTTTGTTCCAAGTCAGCTTTTAATCCCTGAAGAAAATAACACATTTGACAAACAATATGCTCAAACTATGCATTATTCCAGCATACCTAAGTAAATAAGTGTGGAAAATATCTTGCACCTGGGTGGGCTGAATTTTCCAAAGGGTATGTGTGTGAATGAGGTTGATGGGTTGCAGCTGGAAGGGCATCCGCTGCGTAAAACATATGCTGGATAAGTTGGCGGTTCATTCTGCTGTGGTGACCTCAGATTAATAAAGGGACTAAGCCGAAAAGAAAATGCATGATTGAATTACTTGCACCTTATACTACGATGCTCTTTGTAGCACTTCCTCCTGGCAACTGCAGCCATTTCAAGTGCAAGATTTAAAACATGTTTTTTTAGGCATTTGCATAATTTAAGGAGTGCAAACATTAGTAAATTGCATTGTTTAATTCATTAAAAAACTTCCCTCCCATTAAATTTGACTCTGACCATAAAACTCCTCCAAATGCACATTCAGCGAGGTCAGAAAATAGCTGTGCTTGTGCCTTTTCGGTGCTACTCTAGTCTGAGCATCTTTAGTAAATACTGACAGTACTGTCCTAACTCTAGTTAGACAGTTTGTGCTAATGCAAGCTGTTAGAAAATATGGCCCTTACCCGAAGGCATTGCAAATATAGCTACAGAGTGAACAAACTTTCCTTGTAAGGGGCTTTGATGCACTTGCATATTAGGAGTATGCAAGCTTTTTATGTCCAGATGTGGCACCATCCTCACAGAGCCAATCAAATGAGCAGCCCAGTGTGATGTTCACTGAGCATGAAGAAGCATGTCTGCCATCAGCAAGATCACTCTCTTCTCTTATTTCAGTCTCTCTCCTTCTTTCATGAGTGGCTCATTTTACTTTAGTATAGTCATTAAGCTTTCCATCTAAAAAGCTCTAGTAGAAATGACTCATATCGGAAGTATAGCAATGGTTAAAGGGGTTTATTTCTGGACCAGAGGGAATCCCTGTCAGATTTTGTCTTCTCTGTCCAGCTATTAGTCCTGATGAAGTGTATAAACGGCTGTTATAGCTGCGAACATATCAATGCTGGCTGTTCAGTGCGTGATGTATGACTATGAGTGTGTCAATGACTTTTACACATGTCGATACAACCAGAAAAATGGCTTTTTGATCTGGCATGAGGGTGTATTTGTGTGCGTGACTCTAAGACGACTGACCTTAAAACCCTGAGAGATTGTTGAAGAGCAGATAACAGTGAACACTTCTGCACACTGATTGAGTGAACACTGAATGAGTGTGCGTGTATGTGACCTTCCTTGTGCCATCTGTTATGCTGTGAGATGGAGACCAGGATAGGTCTAGGCTGCAAAGCACAGATTAAATAATCTGATTACGGCACATTGGGATTAGCTGCCTGAACCTGCATCACAAACGAGCCAGATTCACTTTGCACAGTATACTTCCTTTTATACCTAAAAACTGGCTTTTTGAAAGACCGGACCATATGTAAAGCTAGATTTATGAGGGAAATGTAATTTTAAAATCTGGATAGAGTTATCTCAAATATTATGAATATTGGCATTTTATTTTTGTATTTTAGGAAGACTTATAAAAAATGTATAGTTATAAATATATAAAGTAGGGATGCTCCAATCAGGAGTTTTGCAGCCGATATCGATATTCCTTGTCATGGGGATCGGCCGATACCAAGTCTGATGCTTCAAGCTTTATAATGCTTAAAGTACATTTTCACTCTAAGTATGACATTTAAGTGGAGATCTCTCCTTACATAAGAGAATAAATGAAGGATGTTGCATTTAATTCATTAAACATGTCTCTTATAACCACAGAAGCAGCTTTACAGAAAAATAACTAACTATGCCATATGGAATCATTGCAAATGAGAAGAATTCAACAAGAAAAAATTTGGAGTGCATATTTGATGCTGGCAACCATTAGTAAACCATTCAAAATATGCACTTCCTAATGCAAAAAGCGTGTTCGGTGTGATCAGGCCCTTACTCTGCCTAAACTCATAACTCATAACTCATACCAATCGCTAGACGATCGATCGGAGCATGCCTAATATAAAGAGTTGTTAAAAATATTCCTTGAATTTTTTTATTCCTTTAAATGTTTTCCCCTTACTGTAATAATAATTTTAAACAGTAGTAATAATTAATGATAATAAATACATGATTCAAATTCCAAATAGAAAGAAAAATAAGAAAAACTGTGATATTACAGACAAACGGGAAACAATTAATACTGTGATTTGCCCAATGTTTTTAATTGCGATTTCCATTCTAATAAACATAGGCCATTTGATTCCACTATTCATTTTAGTTAAGAGGACGAGGCAAGGGCCATTTAAACCAATAACAACAATGACGAATAGTATAAATATAATAATAGCTAGGGACGTCTTCATTATTTTTTTTGCCCTCGAGTCAGAGTCTGAGTCATTTGATTTTGAGTATCGAAACCCGAAACCCGATCTGATACTTCTATAATACAAAAAAAAAAGAAGAGTGAAGAAACGGATCTAGGATGTTCTTTATTTTTTATTTAATTCACCTTATTTTAACATTCGTCAACTCTGTTAACAAACAGAGCACTTCTGTGAGGTAGCTTGAACAATCAAGTAATAAATAACATCAATTCTTCACTTTTGGACTTTAGTGCAACAGTAACTATAAAAAAACATAGAATATAAAACCAAACAGCACACCAACTGAAAATACCCGGCAGACAATCCCAAGTTTACATATCTCACAGTTTGCTTTGAAAATGTTGTCATCATCAACTTTATAATACCTCCAGACCGCAGACATACTCACGATTTCCACTTCAAGCTGTTTCCGTGTTCTACTTTGCCGGCATTTAACCAATAGCGTGTCTGCAACAAAGTGATGTCATGCCACACGCATTTCTGTGTAAAGTCAAGAAAGATGTCTAACTCTGTGCGACCACATAACTATAGATGTGTAAAAAAAAATTATATATATATATATATATATATATATATATATATATATATATATATATATATATATATATATATATATATATATATTCAAGTCCCGATCTGGAGGTATAACGTCCGATTCTGAAACCACATGATCGGGCCCGATTTCCAATCACATGATTGGATCTGGACATCCCTAACAATAACTATATTTGTGTCCACACCTGCTAATAACAATGTTTTTATTTTTTATGTTTGCTTGTCTTTTTGCATTACTCCCTTGCAGCCAGCAGGTGTCCTCGGTATGCAACGTTTCTAGTGCATCTGTCAGATTAATCCAGCTCATGATGTGTAAATAATCTAATCACACAGGGGATTAAGCACAAAAAATATCCATTTTACATATTTACCCCAGCATTTTCAAAGGAGGCAACACAATGATTACGAAACTTCTAGATACCTAAGTTACTTTTATTTTTATACTTCAGTTCAGTAGCGGGAATTAGCATGTTCTCCCCGTGTTGGTGTGGGTTTCTTGCGGTTCCCCCCACAGTCCAAAACAAAAGTGCTATAGGTGAATTGGATAAGCTAAACTGGCCATAGTGTATGTGTGTGAATGAGAATGTATGGGCATTTCCCAGTGATGGAATCAGCCGGAAGGGCATCCGTTGCGTAAAACATATGCTGGATAAATTGGCGGTTCATTCCACTGTGGTGACCCCTGATAATCAGGGACTAAGACGAAGGAAAATTTATGAATGAACGAGTTCGGTAGCCTGTCCTTAATCAGTTGTTTTCAAGAAACATTATCATTAAATCATTAATTAATCTTTGAATGAAGTGCTTAACATCAAGTAGTGGGCTTCTCCACAGTGTTGGCTATAGCTTTAAATTGCGTGAGCCCTTTATATTTCAGTTGATTCTGACTGGCTGTCAGCGTTTTTTTTAATTATTAGCTAAAATAACATTATGAAACTGATTCCAATGATTTTGTTTCTCTACATTATTATCATTATAGCTGTGATTTCAACTCTGCTGTATTTTGCATTCAACACAATGTCTTTATCATTATCTTTATAGGTATCGTGCTTAGTGTGAACGGCCCTTTATGTGCTTTTCAAGTCCTGATGAATATTATCTTTGATAACAAGGGGCCCTGAAGCCAGAAATTTGGCTGGTTTAGGTGAATGGAAAAAAACATGATCAATTAAGAGTAACAAGATTAAACCATTCCAAATGCTGAGACCTTTTAATTCCTTTTCCCAGAATCTTCATGCAACCCCCACAGATTAAAGGAGTGAGGAAATTTTTATTGGGTCGGCGCTTTCTAAAATTAACTTTAAACAAAATCTATAATCCTTCTTGTTACAGTATTACCTCTATATCCCCTCCTGTCCATTATTCTATCCTTCCATCTGTCCAAACTTCATCCACTGAGCTCAGCTTTGCCAGCGTGCGGGGCATCTGTGTGCATGTTCTTGATTGGAACACTAAATCACTCCCCCAAACTACAGCCGCAGCAGGACACACAGATGCTTCACGTCTCGAAAGGGTTGTCTAAGGATTCCTCTCTTAATTCTGTCTCCATCAGACAAATGCTACACAGTTTCATCACATTTACCTCCACAATCCGCATGCACTCACATTCTGTGACGTCTGACTCTTATTGTTCATCGCAGCTGGTTAAAGTCAACAGTGAGCTGTGCTACAGAATTCCCTCTATCAGAATAGACTGTTCTGTCTCTGCTCCTTCACCAACAAAGGATCGAATGAATAAATGATGGCGTGGTATGGATGTGGAACCTGAACCTGGCTCTCCACACAGACCTGAGGGGCCAGTTACACTACATCAACACTGAGGACAGAGAGAGGGAGAGGGTAATCTGACCTTCAGTATCCGCTCCACTCACAGACATGGTCATCAGACCTAACAGATCTAATCCAAACCACTTAATGCAGAAGTCTGTTATTTGTTTTGCTTCAGTAAGCTAAATCTATGTTGAATTAAAAGTGTAAAAAGAGTTCAGATGTTAAACCCCACACTGAACATTCTGTCTTCATTTACTCAGTCTTCAATTTTTGAGTTTCACAAAAGAAGTTATTTTGAAAGGAGCTGGAAATCACTTCTATTTTGTTTTTCATACAATGGAAGTGAATGGTTACAGGTTTCCAACATTTTTCAAAATATCTTCTTTTGTGTTCAACTCAAAAAGGAAACTAAATAAGGCATTGAACCACTTGAGTACTCATTCTCAAGGGGTTCAGTGCCTTATTTAGTTTCCTTTTTAGTGAATTGTGAATACATTTTCATTTTTTTGGGTTGAACTATCCATAGAAATCCCTTAATATTGCTAAATGTTGACCAATATAAGTGAGTTGAGCTGTATGGTTTAGCATGGGTTTCCTATGTAAAAGAGAAAGTCAACAAGCTACTGACATATCATGCTACAGCAGGCCTGTGTGTCTTTCAAAGGCAGCTATATGCTCTGTCTATTGATTATGTGCCCAATAGAAGGTCAAACGTGAACATCCGGATCTTACACAGGATGTAGGATCAATTATTCAAACCTTACTAATATATAATATTCGATTCTGATTGATTCATTTTATTATTATTGATTAAATTTAAACACTATTTAATAAGTAAATGAGAAATTACTTTTTAGTATTGTTATTTTTAATTTTTAATAATTTACATAGTTTAATTATATGGTATTAGTAACCATTTTACACTTTGGCAAATTAATTTGGCTCATTAATTTTTGCTCTTAAGATTTCATTGCTCAATTTAACATGTAATGCATGTCATGAATTTTTTTCCACCATCAGATCAAGTTTCCATCATTAATTTTTACCACGATTTACAGAAAACACCCACTAAAGTGTCATTAAGTGTATTCAGTGTCCCATATTCACAGTGCAGCTCCAAAATACTAACTTGATGTCATTTCAAATATTTATTATATTCTTTAAACCACTAGGTTTTACTATTTGTCTCTTTAAAATCTTTTAAAATATATTATATATTATTTGTTTATTTAATAATAATAATAATACTAATAATACTAATAATACTAATAATACTAATAATAATAATAATAATAATAAGTACAAGTCAGAATAAATATGGTTTAATTTTCTGTCATTATTTCATCCTTATTTTGACATTTTACTTACACAAACATTACTTGATTTATTTTATCACACTTTATTTTACATGTAATATATTTATAATATGTATATATAATTGTTTATTATATTAATTATATTATTAATTAATTTAATAAGGACACCAAATCTTGTCTTTGACAAATACTAAATATGATTTTATATTTTATTATAAACTATACATAATAAATTATTATACAGACTTTTTTCTGCTAACTTGTGTTCATCATTGCATGCATAATAATCATTTACTGATTCTGCATCCTGAAACTAAATTAAAATCTCTATTAAAACTATCAGAACCAGTTAAAAATCTCTGTCTTTCCTAAACATAATACCACCAAACATACAGTTGAAGTCAGAATTATTAGCCCCCCTGAATATTGTACTAGACATTTTTCAAGACATGTCTACAGCTTACAGTGACATTTAAAGGTTGTTCTGTAGACAATCAAAAAATATATATAGCTTAAAGGGGCTAATAGTTTTGACCTTAAAAATTTACTGCTTTTATTCTAGCCAAAATAAAACAAATAAGACTTTCTCCAGAAGAAAAAATATTATCAGACATACAGTGAAACTTTCCTTGCTTTGTTAAACATCTTTTGGGGAATATTTAAAAAAGAAAAAAAATTCAAAGGGGGGCTAATAATTCTGACTTCAATTGCAACTCTATTCTCTCAAGCGATCCAATCCAATAGAAGTCTGAATTGGCCTTTTCTACAATCCTACTACATCAAGGACTTCATTATGACCTTAATAGTGACTAATTCCACTTCGCAGAACCCTCTGTGTCCTCATCCTTGGTCACTGGTTGTCTGTTCCATCTGTACCCAGGTAACTCTGCCCACTCACACTCTGGAAACACAAGCTCTGCCAGGCTAATTACACGTAACAGGATCTGTCTCTCTTCCTCCCCCTTCATCCCATCCCAGCTATACTGTCCTGCCGCAGCACACCCCGCCCCAGCCCTTCCTCCCCTCTCACAGGCACACCTGCATACACTCACTGACTGGTGCACCATCACGTGTCTGACCAAATACACACTTTTAATGTCCCTGCTGTTCTTTCCGTCTGTGTGTGTCTCTCTGTCTGATTAAATTTGTTTAGACTGCATTTACATAAATTGAAAATCTTTATACACACAAAAAACAAAATTATGGTATATCTACACAGTTTTCATCTAAAAACGAACACTTTTTAGTATTCATTTTAACAACAATAGATTTGCAAACGTTTAAAAATAAGTATCGGAAGGTATATTTTCAAAACAATGGGTGCTGCCTCTGTGTAAACTACAAAAACATGCTTTTAGGTCTGTAATCAAATCTACATAGGGTGGACTACAGGATTGTGTGCACAGGTATGGAGTGATTCTTTTAAAAATTACGTCGCCTACTACTGGTCTGGAGTGCATATTACAGTTTTTTTGTCATTTTAATTGATCTTTTTGAACAAGGGACATTTTGACAACATTGAAGCCTTTCAAATACACAAAGGAAAAACTTGCAAAAATATCCAAGTTGTTATAATGGTGGGTTAACAGTCTTGTCAGTGTTCATGTCTCTCCAGTTGCTCTTTTCAAATAGCAAAATACTTTTTCATTTAATAAATTAAAGTAAGCTGCATTTTTAAATAAAACATCAATAAAGGTTAACAGGTGTAATTATTTATGTATTTGTTATTATTAAAAATAAATATGTGATGTTATTTGTTTGTAAATATGTGTCGTTACAGTAAAAAATGATTCAAAGATGATTCCTTGGATTTACAAAACTTTTTTAAGTTAAGTGGTTGTAAACAATTTATTTGGACTGAATTTAAACAAGCAAATTAAGTTGAACATAACTAGATTTAATTTGTTTGTTTGAATTCAACACAAATAAATTGTTTGCAGCCATCACTTTTTTTCAGTGTATTTGCACTGTCATGTTGCTTCAAACCTTTATACTTTATTTCTGTTTGTAACAATGACAGCCCCACTCACCTTTCACTTCTACTTCAATGTTTTCATACAATGTAAACGGTGTTATTTTGTTCAACCTCATGCTTTTTTCTCATGCTCATCTTATGTTCTACATGGAGAGGGAAAAGGTCACGTGCACCACACGAGAACGGATAAGTATCATTGCTATTCCTTTAAGAGAACATCTAAATCCCTTAACAGACATGACCTCGTTGAACTTTACTTCATTTCATCTATTCGCTTTCCGTATCCGCATGTCGTGCCTATCAGAAGCCGGTAACGGGAATTTCCACTCGCGTGGCTCCGCCTCGTGTTTGACGCAGAAAGCGGCCTATGGGGAATAAAACAGCTGGGACGATGATAATGGTGGTGCATTGCCACGAGTATCACTGCGACAGCAACCGGCACAGCACGCCGCAACGCCGTTAATCAAACGGCAAACAAAGTTAAAGAAATCTGCGCAAAACTAACCAGCACCTCTTTCACCTTCCATCTCCATTTTACCAGGTAGAAACTCGCACACGAGCTCTCGGATTTATCCGTGACTTGACAAAACTGTCTGCGTAATCATTTTTCCTACAGCGCGAGTCATCAGTTTTTGACGCATTCTCCGCAGCGCGTCTGTGACATTCAGTTCCGCGATGGCTCGTGTTGCTACGACTCGTTTCTGCGCATTCGCCGGTCTCTCCGCGTCCCTGACAACGGCTATGAATTACAGTACATCAGCTGTTCAGCACCGGCATTTTCCCCGCGCTCCGCTGTGCGCAGCTCCGGGATGCACCCGCGTACTCACCGCGTCATACAGTTAACGGACACTGCGTTCCGAAAAGAAGAGCGCGACAAAACCACGCCAATGTTTTGCGCGAAACTTTTGCACCAAATTGCGCAACTCCGTTTGACATTCGTTTCACCCCATCGCAGTTACACACTGTACTTGAGTCATTCTCCACAAGCCGCTAACCAGGTTCGACCTTTCGTGTCATTATTCAGAACTGAACCTATTAAATCTGTCCTGCCAGTCATTACCCGCGCGAGGTTATGTCACAGATGCAGGAAATAAGCCGGTTTGAGTACAGATTCCCGGTAACCGCATTATGACGCATGGACTTCAGAGATGAACCGGCTCTTAGGTGTGTGTGTGCGTGCGCGTGTGTGTGCAGCAGACACTGAAACACTCAGCAGAGTCGGTTAAAGCAGATAGATGATTCAAATTCATATAAGTGCATCCGGATTAAATGTTAAGAACAGGAGACTCGGTGTGGCAGGGACAGCAAAGAGGGACTGTACACAGGGAAGGATGGACCCCCGAACCCCACATATACATTCAAACTGCCGTAAAACACATTAAAACAACCTTTAAACAACTTTTGAGCATACAATATAATATACATATACAATAATATACATATAAGTGCGAATAGTCTCCATTCAGTCGTCGGGCAAATGCAGCATTACGCAGCGCTGTCCATTATAAAGTCTCTGACTCAACATGATTAAAATGGCACGTGAAGGTTACTGAAATAACCCTCTGTAAATTATCATTCATACAACACCAGCACGCGCATAGAAAACAGCTGAAACGGGCTCTGCGTCTCCGCTTACTATGACGACAGTTTTCTGAAAGTTTGAAAAAGCAGTTCCGTTAAATGTAACGCTGATCATTCAAATAAAGGCCAATGAGCTCAAAATAATACCGTGTATTTTATAACGTATGACCGCGGAACACTCTGTCCCGTCAGTTTGTCGCAGTCTGGAAATCCGCATGTAAGTCAATGTCATTCAGTCACTTTATATCTGACAGGACGTGACGCTGCAGGATTTAAAGTAAGAACACTATAAAGTTTAAACTCCTTAGAGAAAATGTTTTAACGTCTTCTTTTCTCTGTGATGCAGTAGATGAGAAATCGGTCTTACCCCCATGGTTGCGCAGTCAGTCCGCTCCTTTCAGGTGTGAGAGTGATGGAGAAAGTGACAGCCTTTCACGAAGAGAGAATGTCAGTCATGAAATGTGATCTTTAGAAATACAAAACACTTGCTTTAAAACTTGATTTTAGTGCTTTACCTCGGCTGAGGGAACTAAGGCGCGTATAATTTCAAGTCAGGGTATAACAGAAGTTACTCGTTGCAACATTAAGTTAATGAACCTGCCAAATTTGTTAAGATTAAAACTAAATGGTTAAAGGAAATTCGACGGCGAGGCAGTGCATTTCGCAGGGATGCCGGTCTCGTGCACTGCTCTTGATTGTTGCGATAAAGCCGGCAAAACTAAGAAGCCGCACTGCCGCCTTTTATGGTCTGGTGTTCCTCCGCGGCACAGCCGGCTGCCGCACCACTCCGCCTGGAAAGAAGCGCCGGTGGATGTGAGGGATGCGCTTCTCCATCTGACCGACCTCATAAACGAGTACCACACGAGAAACGCCCACATTTACGCTCTAAGCCAATACACGGACAGTCGCTTTAATATCGACACGCCGTCTGTTCAATCAACGCGCAGGCAGCAGGCACAGCCCACCAATCGGATTCGGCCAAAGCTCCTCCTGTGGTACTGCAGACTTCCAAAGGTGACAGTCGCACAGCATCACCGCGTGCTCTAAGAAAATCGCGTTTTTGATAAAACGGACTAACAATAAGCTAAGTCATAATCGGCGTGGTTGCATGATTCGTGTATTGTAAACGTGTCTGGTTGGTTTCTTTCTTTGATTTTTGTAATATGTATTAAATCTGGTGTCAGAGAATGAGAGCACTGCTGCTGCAGTTCTAGCCGACACTGCAGTAGGCCTTAAGCACACTGTGTTCATGTCTGTTATAAACTGTACTGACAGTACCATATCGCTGTAACAATGAACAAATGATTGACTATATCCTAATATTTTACATATAGAGTAATTTATTGTGAATTTGAAGTCCTTAAATAGATTTTAATGCATCAGTTTTGGTCTCTTCATTATGTGTGGTGCATGTTTTTTTATTTGATTGTTTGTGTGTGTGTGTGTGTGTGAAAGAGTGTGTATCAGATTTTTTTGTGAAAGAATTAATGATGAAATATTTAAATAAGAAAGCAAACGTCTCTGTGCATCATTTTGAATACATATACATTACTTTCTCTCTTCTTTATCTGTTTTTCTCTTTCCTGTTCTATGGCGAACACCTTTTTCCATTTAATCTACATTTATTAATATGCATTGTTGTTTCTGTAATGCTAGACGTATTAGTTTTGTTATTTCAGAAAACTAAATATAGCATAAAAAGGTTGACTTAAAAAAAGGTTTACTGATTTAATTAGTAACAAATGAATGCACACAATAGTAGCCTACAAATAGAAGAAGATCAAGAGAAAGAGAGAATCGAATTACGACCTTATAGGCTCAGTGACCTTAGAAAGGTCAAGCGTAATTGGACATGTTGTCACCTTTAAATAATACAGATTGCCTTTAAAAGGGATAGTTTATCCAGAATTAGCTTTAATTGGCTCACCCTCAAGTCATCCAAAACGTAGGATGACCTTTTTCTTCGGTAATACATTAAAGATGATTTTTAGCTGAACCGTGGGCCATGGTGAGCCATAAAAAGAAAATCAATGTATACTGGCACTTTTAGAGTAAATAAATCACATACAGGTAAAGCCAAATTAATTCCCAGGGTTACTTATGATATATTGAGGTTTTATGAGCAGTATATTACAATATCATTACCTATAATCCACAGCTTCTGCAAATGATGCTAAGTCTATGCGCAATGCTGCAACCTATATATTACCTTATAAACAAATAGCATCAGTTCAAATTTGAGTTAACACTCATACATCATTGTGTGGCCGTTAGCTCACACTCCAGACTAACATGAATACAATCAGACTGAAACCGTGGACTGACTCAAAATTCTGTTGGCTTGCATTTTATGTATCACCAAGGACCACATTTTAACTTAAATCTTTCTTAATGTTGTACTGAAGAAAAAAAAAAAGCATCATATTTTTGTTTTTAGGTGAACTGTCGCTTTTAGTTTCTTATAAAGAACTTGCTGTGAGTAGAGATTAATATTATAGAAAACCTAATGGGCAGGCCCACACGGAATCTGCGTGTGCAGTTATACAATGATTATCACTTTTTTCTACCATTGAGTCGATCTGTTTACTTAAATAAATGTATGTAAATATATGTTTATTCAGTTTTTATATGGATTTTGGTAATATTATGGACTAATACGCAAATGTTTTTATCATTTATATACAGTACAGTTTGCAAAGAATTTTTCTTCCTGTCCTTTTAGGACAGTAGATATCGTCACCTTGGAATTATAAGTTTCTATCTGCATTCTGAATGATTTTGAGATATTGAGCTTTAAAGTTTTTGCATTCCATATAGCAAACAGTATGTGTGTAACATTTGTTTTTTTTTTTTAAAAAGTCTTAAAATGTAAACAACTTATAAAAAAAACATTCCATAATGTAAATAAGTTGTCATTTAATAAGAATATGTCAATAACAATTAATAAATAATTTTGACAAAAATGTCAGATAGAACCGTATAATTCTAAAGTGACGATATATTAACAACACAATCTCATGAAAGTTCGTAACTTTTTGATTTAGTGGTTAATTTATATGAATTTGTACAATCTCATTTGTACAATTTAGTACGATTTGCTCATCCCCAATGGCAGAGTTTGATGCCATGCCTCCTTTTTAATATCGTACATTTTCGTATGATTGAACTTTCATTTTGACAAAACATAAAATAGTTACGTTTTCTCGTGAGATCACGCTGATATTACATGACAGACTCACTTTGTTTATCAAACAAGTAGATCTAAATTGATTTGCATTGTAAACCTATGAACAAATATTTTAAATTTCATGTTTTAAGGTATTGGTATACTCTCAAAGTCATTCTGCAGATTTTATTTTATTTTTTATAATTATATTTTTAGGGGTTTTCACCTTTTACAGACAGGAATGTGTGGGGAGCAGAGATAGGGGAAGGATCGGCAAAGGACCTCGACCCGGGAATTGAACTCGGGTCACCTCAGTGCTGTGTCGACGCACTAATCACTAGCCTATTGGCACCGACTGCAGATTTTATTTTATTTTTTATTTTTTTAATTCTGTGCAGAAATGGCAAAAATGTCTGCAGATTCTATTTGTCCCTAATGGCCATCAAACATCAGGGCATGTATCATTTACTGACAGTTTTTATCACAGCTTAGCAATAGTATCTGGAAACTGGAAACACCTTTTCCTCTAGACACTGAGCTGCCAGTTTTTACAGATGCTCAACAGTATCTCGCTGACTTCTTGACTTTCATCTTAGCTCATCGCTAAACATGGACATGGTTAGACTTCCAGTAGAATAGACTTACAGTGTAAAACTAGACTTTCAGTGTAAAAAGATCAAAGTACTGTAAGGACATGACCGGCTGCATAGACTAAATTCATACCTTTAATTACCACAGGCATATTTTGGTGGGGGTGACACGATGGCTCAGTGGTTAGCACTGTTGCCTTACAGCAATAAGGTTGCTGGTTCCAGTCTCAGCTGGGTCAGTTGGCATTTCTATGTGGAGTTTGCATGTTCTCCCCTTGTTCACGTGGGTTTTCTCTCCGGGTGCTCTGGTTTCCCCCACAGCCCAAAGACATGCGCTATAGGTGAATAAACTAAATTAGCTGTAGTGTATGTGTGTGAATGAGTGTGTATGGATGTTTCCCAGTACTGGGTTGCAGCTGGAAGGACATTCGCTGTGTAATATGCTGGATAAGTTGGCAGTTTATTCCACTGTTGCAACCCCTGAGGGTGACCCCTGATGAGTAAAGGTACTAAGCCAAAATGAATAAATATTTTGGGTGTTCAGTTAATTTACAGAGCTTAAAATATGTACTTCCTAGATTTACTGACTGAATCCAGTACACTATGACATCCACTAATATTGGTACCCTTGTAGAAAATGAGCAAAGAATGGTGGGAGGAATTTTATTGTTTAACCCTTTAGCTCATAATATTACCAAAAATGCTTAAGTTTGTTTTTGAATGAGAGTTAATGTTGTTTTCCAGAAACCATTTGAAGTGATTTGTGGTGATGTACTGCAGGTGTTGCCATATAATAGTTTTGAAGACTTTCCAACCCCAAGATTTTACTGGAAAAAATGCTGGGTTCCACATAATTCCTGCATGTTGTCCCAACACAAATCTATAAAGTTAACAAATTTAAGTGGATTAAATTAGGATCTTACAGTAATACAGTCAAGCAGGTTAGTAGTAAGTGAAGCTGCTGATACTGTTGAGTTGTTTATTGATCCTCTCCTGAGATTTTGAGAGATTTAATGTTTTAGTTGATTTCATCTAAGGCTGTGTCAACAAAGTCCAAAGAGGATGTCATAAAGACTTTCATTCTACATCCTTAGGGGACGTCATTTCAATATCTGATTGTCCAAATGAAACGCCTAAAAGACGTTATTTGGACACAATTGTGTTTAATGGGTAACAATGTTGACAAATGACTAAGTGAATTTGCCGAACGCCTTATTTATAGCCCAATGAAGCAGGAGGTTGTGGTTTAACATTATCTCCATTCCTAATTAAACAGTATACTAATATATTTTATATTATTTTTTGCTGTATTTGCAACTGTCAACTTTTGATTCAGTGGCTAATTGGTAAAAATGTGTACAATGTAATTCCTACATTTTAATACTGTTTGCTCATCCCTCTATGAAGGTTGGGTTTAGGAGTGGGGTTTGGGGGCATGCCTTTTTTGTATATTTTCATACAGATGACATTGTATGAATTTGTATGACATTGTATGAAAAAATTTGCCACTTTTCAGCCAATAGGTTTTTAATCACATGGTGATTAAATGGTGATGCATGAAATTCAGATGGAGGGCAGGAAGTTAAAAAACTGAATGGGAGACACAGAGGAAAGTCCATATTTTTGCAATTTTTATAGCATATTTCAAGGAGATATGGAGAGAAAATAAGCACATATGTTAGGCATGATCCTTACATCATGAAGAGGGCAGAGTTTTCTACTCAACTAAAATATATTTGCCTGTCATCATCAGCTTCATTGCAGGAAAAAATACTATGGTAAATACTATAGTGTTTGGAAGCATACTATAGATAATTACTTGAATTAAACTGCCATAATAATACTGTTGCTGTGGTACAACACAACTGTAGTAATAAACAAATTATTCAATAGACTTCAGTTCATGAAGCACCACAGTTTGCACTAATGTTACATTATTTATTACAGTTTATTAGTTTACTTTGCTACAATATTCGGTAGCATTCATTAACAAAGAATTGTACACATTATACACTTTCTTTGTGGTTCAAAAACATGTTTATAATAAATTACTATAGTTATTTTTCTCGATACGGATATCTTTCAGACATCACGTATTGATGAAAGCATACAAAAGCATGGACACATAATCTACATTATTATTTATTTATTTTTGTAAGGGGAAAAGTGTCTAGTTTTGTCGCAACAATTATAAACAACATAAAACAGAAACATTTTGATGATAGAGGTAGTTCTGACAGCGATTCCTATGTAGAAGAATGACTTCCTGCCCTCCATCTGAAATTTGCACGTTACCAATGACGTCAGTTGAAAAAACCAATTCGTGAATTACTTTTACTCGTGAGATTAAGCTGCAATTGTTCTCAATGAGAACAGAGTTTTTTTAAGAACAGTATTTTAAGCTAACTTTCAAAAGCATAAACAATACGGACAGGTACCATTATTATGCTAGAACAATTCTTAGGGCCCACGGCTTTTTGGGGCCCCTAGAGATATTATTAGGGACACACCAGTCCGCCATCGCACGCCACCACCCCCGCCCCCCTCTAGGTCTTCACTTTAGTTTGTATAGCGATTCTGTCATATCCAGAGGAGACACACTGTGTTTGTGATGTTTGGTTACATAGAAATGATTTGACATGTATATACATAGATGTATGTAAATAGTATCATAATTACTGGCATTACAGTACTCATTATTTCATAGCTCGAATAAACTTAATAGCTACTGACCACACTGTTTATAGTCTAATCGATTGTGCACCACAGTTAAAGTCCTTTAAAGCTTATACGTGCAGTGCTGTCTGTGGCGTATTTCTAATAAAGTTTATTCAGACATTTTAAAGAACCAAAATGGCTGACACCACGTGTGCTCTATCCTTCTTTAACCTTTGGCAGTGCCCCCCAGTGCCCCCCCCCCTCCTCATCCTCCTCGCTGCAGTGAGAAGCAAAAAGGGAAAAATCTCCCTGTCCACAGCAGCAGCGGTGGCAGTCAGGTGATCTGATCTCACAGTCATTATGCTGACTCAGGGAATGGAGGATGGAGGAGGATAGGGAGACAGTCAAAGAAACTCTCATGTTAATCTGTGACAGTTACATCCCTGAGCAGAGTAGAGTAGCGTGAGAACATTGCTAATTCACTGCATGCGTGCGTGTGAGAACCGACTCCCTCATAATCTCCAATCTGCTCCCAAATTTAAAATGACTTCATCTCCAAAGAAGCCGGTGCAGTCAGGAGAGCAAATGCTTAAAGTAAATTACATCAAATATATTATTCTATACACAAATCTATTGAATAAATGATACATACAAATAGAAATGCATAGATGTGTCAAAATATTTCATTACTAATCATTAATACAATTATTTACATCACTAAATTCTACAGAGTAAAAATAAGCTGCTGTGTTACATTTTAAGCTGATTAAAAATTAATTATCTGAAATTTACTTAGGCTAAAACATTAAGCTGATTTAAAAACAAAACATTTTAAAGGGCACCTATGATGAAAATAATCTTTTGTAAACTGTTTGAACAGAACTGTGTGTAGATATAACGTGTCCACTGTCATATTGGGGTGATATAAAGACAATAAGTCTCTTTTTTTAAATTTCCTGATGTGAAAATAGGATCCAAATCCCTCCCATTTTGAAGCCAACCACAACGAGAAATAGGAGTATGGTTTCCCTGCCCACCAAATTGATTGACAGCCACGCATTAACATGTCTCCGTAGTGACAGGTATAATCATATCAACAAGACAGGATGTGCGCAAAGCAACTGGGATTAAAAGATCTGTTCAGCTCGCTGTGATCATCGATCATCATCAAATGTGATCAAGAGTGAGTTTTACAAGTTTAAAACGTGTTTAAAACAGTGCATGTTTGTAATGAATTACAGTAATTTTACCATCTTCATCACCACAGCCGCATGTCAGAACAATTATAAAAGTAGATGCTTCAATCCCGGTTTGTGGACCTAAATCAGGTTTATTTTGTACATTCACATAATGGATATCCATACAGCAGTGAATATTAACGTGTAAAGTTAAACGTACGCGCTGTGTGTGTGTGTCCACTGTATGTGCATGCGTGAACTTTATGTGACATTGGGTGTGACTCATCATTGCAGAAAGGCTTGAATTAACTCCACAACAAATACATCAAATAATCATTGGGAGAGTTCTTACTGTTGTATTTCTCACAAACGTTACGCGAGATCTGCTTCCTTCATGTCGGTCACTGTGCTGTTTATCTGACGGAGACAGAGATTGAGAAACAGAAACAGGCACGTGGGAACGGTGGGCGGGGAGAACTAGCATTAAAGGCACAGGCCACAACAACAGCTACATTGTGTTCAGAGCAGAAAATTCCAATATTTTTAAAGGTATAAAATAATCTGATGGGTGTTTTGAGCTGAAACTCTACAGACATATTCTGGAGTCACAAAAGACTTATATTAAATCTTGAAAAAGGGGTGAAATAGTTATTCTTTAAAAAAGTATTTAAATTTGTTGAAGTTACAAAAGACAGCTTAATGTTTATTATACATATATATTTATACTATATTATTTATAGTATAATACAGCATATATATTTCTTCCTTTGTTGCTGTTGATTTACTGGATTTAATTTAGGTATGGGTTTGAGAAAAATGCCACTTTGTGTTTTATAAAGTCTGATTTCAAATAGATAAAGGATTAGTCTACCAGAAAATAATTTCTTCAGTTCTTTTCTCTTGAAGTTGACAAAAAACACCCCAAGATAATCACGTTTTTAAAAATTTGCTTAAAAATTATCTAAATCACAACAGTTGTATTTTAGATTAAAATTAAATAAAAATTAAATGTCATCAGTAATTTACCAAACTTTACTCAAACACATAAATAATTCATAAATCCAGAGAAACTCAGTATATTCAAGTGCTCTCTTAATTGTGCATATATATATATATATATATATATATATATATATATATATATATATATATATATATATATATATATATATATATATATATATATATATCTGTTTATATATATATATATATATATATATATATATATATATATATATATATATATATATATATATATATATATATATGTGTGTGTGTTTAATAAAGCAAGGCTTTTTTTTTACAGTATTTCCAATAATATTCTTTCTTCTGGAGAAAGACTAATTTGTTTTATTTCGGCTAGAATAAAAGCAGTTTTTAAATAAAAAAAACATTTTAAGGGCAATATTATTAGCCCCTTTTAAGCAATATTTAGTTAGTTAGTATTTGACCCCGTAGGGAAATGTACATCTAACATTTCACATTTGGAATTTATAAAGATAAATCATATAAAAACTTGATTACCCCTACTCTAAATAAATATCCAGTCTACTGGCCATCAACTGCTATTGAGAGAGGAGAAAGTTAAAAGCTTAACTGCTTGGGGTATAAATGATCATTTTGTCCTATTACTTACATATTTTGGAACACAATATCAATGATCTGATGATAACAATTTGAAGGTGTATGATAAAGTATGTCTTTCATCATCGACAATCATGAAAGCTTTATTTAGTACTCTTTCTTTGTATATACTATCAATGCTCTTTAGTTTTAGTCCCCTCAACTTACTGACTGTCACTACCACCTTCCTCAGTAACATCTTCTGGGCCTCAGAAGCATTTCCATACAAACAGATCACACAAAATGTTGCAATACTTTTTTATAAAAGCACTATAAAACATGATCAACAATGTCTTTTCAACATTAAAAGACACTAGTTTCTTTAAGAAGTACATTCTCTGTTCTCTTTTTCCTTGTACAGTCAGTCCATACTTCCCATTTAAGTTTGTTGTCCAACATCACACCCAAATATTTGTAATTTGTTACTAACCAAATTTGCTCCCCTTTAATTAGGCAAACTCAGTTAATAACAAATTATAAAAATTTGGCGGTGACAAACCAAAGTTTTTTAATAGTCTACAGAAAAAAACACTGTTAATATATTGCCTAATTACCCAAACTTGCCTAGTTAATAGTTGATTTTTTTTATTCCATTAAACAGAATTGAGGAAAAAAATATACAGAGGAGTTAATATTTCAAAAGGGTTAATAATTATGACTTGTGATGTTTTAACAATTCTGAAGTTTTTTGATAATCTTCAGAAGAAAAAACACTTATACAATATATTGCCTATAATTACCCTAACTTGCCTAGTTAATAGCTGAAAACAAATCTTCTTTCCATTAAAAAGAATTGAGGAAAAAATATACAGGGGGCTAATAATTCAGGAGGGTTAATAATTCTGACTTCTAACTGTATATGATTTAGATCAGGAGTTTTTAATCACATTTGAATCTAAATTAGCATGGACCCTCATAAACAATGAAAACAAAAGAATTAGGAAGCTCCCCAAGCTCCTCAGTTAGTAACAAATGATAAATATTTGAGTGTGATGTTGGACAACAAACTTAAGTTTTCTGATAGGCTACAGACAAATACACTGTTATACAATATATTGCCTAATTAACCTAACTTTCCTAGTTAATAGCTGAAAACAAATTTTCTTTCCATTAAAAAGAATTTAGGAAAAATTATACAGGGGGGAAGGGGGGAGGGGCCTAATAATTTATGAGGGTTAATAATTTAACTGTATATGATTTAGATCAGGAGTTTTTAATCCCATTTGAGTCAAAATAGGATGAACCGTCATGAACAATGAACACAAAAGATTTAGGAAGCTCCCCAAATCAGTTCCCTTATTCGTAATTTTACAAAAGAGGAAGCATGTGTGAGCATATCTGCCCACAGCAACCGGTTTTCTAAGCCAATTAATCATATGAACACATTTCTGTGCTACTCGACAGAGAACAGAACATTCTCTCCCAGGAGCTATGTGCTTTTTTTTTTTTACCAGGGCGCATCTTAAGTAATTGCACAACTCGGATGCCGTGATGGTATGACTGCTGACTCTGCAGTCTGTCGTGATGCTGCGCGTGCGTGAGGTTACACTGCTTGATTCACAAAGTCATCTGCTTACTAGTGCACTTTTGCTTTAAGAGCCAGATAGCCAATCAGAGGGCCAAACGGCTGGAGTCGAGCATCCTTGAAAACGACCTTGCAGGGTTGAGAGTTGAAGCGAAGAGGGGGAACAGCCTCAGTAAAAGGTCACAGCTGGGAATCGAAGCTGTAGGTCAGTTTAGAGAAATGTGAAATCAATTAGAGATTAAAAAACGAGGAGTATAAACAGCACAGAGGTCTCAGCTTCACACACACACACACACGTCATTCCCCTCCAGATTAAAGTGACCGCGCACTATGCGTCCTCATTGCATAATGACTTCCCTGAAAGGAGTGGAGGACAAGATAGGAATAGACCGGGATTAAGGAGAGGAGGACAGACATGAAACAGAAAGGAAAGAGAGGATGAGAGAGAGGTTTCGGGCTGAGGGTTTTAAAACAAGCAATCAAGTTCAGATTAAACGCAGCACTCTGTGTTTCTTTTATGTCTGGCTGCATGTCGAGTTAAATGTTAAATCCTCAAGGCCTTAAGCTCACAATAAACCCTTTTATATTTGTGCCACGACACACTTCAGTCAGTTGCCTATTAAAGATGACCTGTCATTAAAACCAGATATATTCATGCACTTTTTTGTATAAGGGACAAGTACTAATATATTTGAATATACTTTTTTTGTCAACACATTTGCACAGCAATTGCTAACTTTTTGATTTAGTGGCTAATTCATATAAATTTGTAGATCTTTGATCTGTTTGCTCATCCCTCAATGAAGGTTGGGTTTAAGAGTAGGGTTTGGGGGCATACCTCCTTTTAAAAATTGTATAATTTTTAATATTTTCATACGAATGACATACAATATGAAGTTGTACAAATTAGCCACATTTCTGCCAACAGGCACTAGATATCTCAAATCTTTCTTAGTACTGTGCAGTGTTGGGTGAGTTACTTTTAAAGTAATTTAAATTGCTGTTGCAGTCTTGAGTAATTTTTTAAAGGGGTGGTCCAGAGTGTATTTTTACGGCTTGGTTATGTGTATGGGGTGCAAAGCAATGTGTGTGCATGCTTCATTTGTAGAAAATCATGTTATACTTTCATATATCTTACTTTGATTATATACTGCTACCTGAAAATGACTGTCATGTTTCCTAGTTCCTCTGAAAGGCCCGCCATCAGGCTCTGATTGGTCAGCTAACATAATGTGCTGTGTTTCGCGGATGGGCTCCACATCACCAGGAAAAGCACCATGCCTCTAAATAGAACACGCTTTTCCTCTGCTGTTTAAATAGTGTCAGTCAGTGTAGCGGTATCAGTTTGAGCCTGAATCAGACAGTAAATAAAAATAACACAACTGAACCTCACGCCTGCTCTCTAAAATAAAAATTGACAAGTGTCTTTCATAAATATTTAGGGTATAAGCATGTGCAAGTAATATGAAACGTTCACATATCTTTTGTGAGTTCATTATTTGAGATGTAGAATGCGCAGAAAATGGCCGCATAGAGAGACACTGCGAGTGCTGCTAAAAATTGTGGGTTTTACAGCGGTTTGACTAATAAATATGAATTTGTAGCTAAATTGTTAGCTGTGTCAAACAGCATTTCCTGTTGTTTACATCCTTGCTACAACATATCGTTTATGCTAGAAACTATGCATGTGATAGATCAAATTTAACAAATAAAAATACTTACAGGTTGTGGCTCACAATCCACAGCTTCTTCTATTATGGTTGGAACTGCTCCGTCTTTGAGGAGCTTTTAGCCGAATCCAGCATTGAACTGGGAGAGATTCTGGAAGCTGTTCTTTGTCAAATGCTAGAGCTATATATATTATAATTCTCTGGAACATAATTAAAATTAAACTTTAAGCACTTCTCTCTTTATGTCGTGTCCTTTGGAAGCCTAAATACAGAAATTGAAGAAGCTCTGTGGAAATAGCAGCATTTGGACGCCATTTTAGCTTTCTCTGCTAAAATGCCTCACTAAGCCAAATGTATTTTTTTGTAGTACCCAAACTTCGTCCGCTTTAGGCTTTGCTAAGCTAACTCTGTAAAAGCCAATGTCTCTCTTTGCATTGAATTTTGAGCATTTTACATTCAGAGATGCTGTTTATGTTCACACATCGACATTACACATCAACTAAAGTTTAAAATATGATATTGTAACGGACCACCTCTTTAGGTAACTAAATGTGTTACTTAGTTGCTTTTTAAGGAAGATTGATATAAAGATAGGCTTATGGTTGTAATTTATTATTTTTAAAAATAAGTTTGCTAAATACTGACACTGTATGTTTTCATTTTTAAAAGATTTTCTGTATAGAAAGTACATCATTATTTCTCATATATACACAAACACACACACACAAATTGGTAATTTTTTCCTAAAATATATATATTTTTTATGTTAATTTGTGCAACCCTCAGGTCATGCTTTATCTAGGTAACCCTTTTTCTTCAGTAGAACATTAAAGAAGATTTTTAGCTGAAATCCTTGTTTTCATGATTCATAAAATCAAAGTCACTGGCACTTTTAGAAACAAAAAGGTTGGATACAAGAAAAATACATCTATTATACGTTGCTCCTGCTCCTTGCTCACATTGAGGGCTTGTGAAGCAAAATTTAACTAAGATCACACAATTTTACTTTAAATCCTTCTGTTCTAGAGCAGAAGAAAACAATATTGAATGGCCTGAGGGTGAGTAAATTAGCTGTCAAATTGCTTATATAGAATTTCAAAAAATATTTTAAACAAACAAATACAAAGTTCATTGAAAAGTAAATAAAAATGGCAATAATAGAACAAAAAATGTACTCTATGAAATATTAAACAAATTGAGACTAACAAATATTGTAATTAATTATGTAATAACACTTATTCAAACTTTTGTGGAATACTATAGCCATAGGAGAAGTTAAACTTTAAGCAGTTAAGCAGACTCATGGATATAGAGGGTTTTGTTTTAATATAGTTTATATTAGTCAGTTTAATGATGACACTATCAGACATATTTTCATAGACCTCTAAAAGGGCAACAACCTTTTAGTCTTTACTCATTTTCTAAAAAAATACATAAATAAAACAATAACTGATACTGAAAACCAAAATCTTTTGTTTTGTACTTTTAGAATATACTCAAAGTGAACTTAAAAACACTGGTGATAAAGAACAAAAAACACACTCTTATTAAAGTTAATTAAGATATAAATGCTTTCCTACAAGCTGGTATAAATATTAATACATAGAAGGGTCTCTGCCCCAAATACACAAACACAAAACATTGTAACACGTGCCACTGGGTTTCAGATAAAGAGTACACAAAGATAATTATAATCCTCTAACAAAAAAGTTCATTAATATCCACACAGGTTGAGATACTCAGATAGGAGAAAAGACACTGGCACGAACATCAAAACAACACCTGGCAAGAAAACAGCAAGCTGGGGAAAACTTAAATATACGGAACGCAGAAAAACTTAACAAAAGAATGCAAAACAGCACTGATGTGTGGCAACATGACAATAAAACAATCCAATAGCATAAGATGTAACATTTAAATTAAACAAATTTACAAAACCGGGAATATGAAACTAAATTTATTTAATGAAAATGTATTAAATGGTAGTTCTCATGCCATGTCACTTTAGGCAAGGCAAGGCAAGGCAAGGCAAGTTTATTTATATAGCACATTTCATACACAGTGGCAATTCAAAGTGCTTTACATAAACAGGAATAAAAGAAACAATTATAAGAAAAATAAAAACAAATAATAAAAAATAAATAATAAAATAAATTAGCATAAAAACAGATAAAATGTGTTATAAAAGAGTGAAAAAGAAGAGAAAAACATAATAGTGCGATCTGTCGGACGTAGCTGTTCTCATTCAGTAAAGGCACAGCGAAACAGATGTGTTTTCAGTCTTGATTTGAATGTGCCTAATGTTGGGGCACATCTGATCATTTCTGGTAGCTGATTCCAGCAGTGAGGGGCGTAGTAGCTGAAAGCTGATTCACCCTGCTTTGACTGAACTCTTGTAGTTTCTAGTTTATATGATCCTAAAGATCTGAGTGATCTGTTAGGTTTGTATTCAGTGAGCATATCTGTATTGTATTGAGGTCCTAGGCCATTTAGTGATTTATAGACCAGTAATAATACTTTAAAATATATTCTGAATGTAACTGGGAGCCAGTGTAAAGACCTGAGGACAGGTGTGATGTGCTCTGACTTCCTGGTTTACTTTACAATTTAATCATATACTTTTATATATTTCGAAGTATTTTACAATAAAAAATACCACAGCATTGTTCAGTCTTTTACCATTAAATGAACATTTACAGTGTATTTAATATGATTTGAAACCAGATGTCAAAACACAAAAACCTGCTAAGCAAACTAGCATATTGTTCAGAAAAGAGTTTGATTCAAAATCTTAAATGAGATACACAGTCAACTAGCTTCTGCCTTCACTATTTAGCAAATGCTAATCTCCCTTTCATAATAAATGTCTTGTGTTTGATTTAATTTTCTAAATCTAAAAGATATATGTTGCACCCTTAGCTATTTTCTGTGTCTTCATGAAGTGAATGAAGAAAAGAAAGAGTATGAAACAGAATGTGAGTCGTGCAGGTGCATACCGGGTTGTATTAGCATTAGCCTAGCATTTAGCACTCAGAAAAAAACTACTGTCTCAACATTAAATTCTATTGTGATAAAAAAAAAACTGCACATGTGTACACACACACACACACACACACAATTCGGTGGCTCATTTATCACTGCTTATAAAAAGTTTTTCCTTATTATAATGAAGAACAAAGTGGACACACACCATGGCCGCAAGATAATGTCACATTTGCCCCATTAGTTTGAAAAAGTGCTGTGGCTGGATTTTAGACACCTCATTATTTTTCCTACTGAACACAAAAAAGCCTATAGATAATCATACAGACACATTGTGCCAAATCAGCAAAACTTTGGGTTGCCAGATTTTGCGTAAATGTGCGTGTTTCACACCTGCTCTAAGAGCATTGTATTGTACTTGTATGTGTATATGAAGACATACACACACACTTCACAATTCAATGAGAGTGGAAAAACATTGTCTGTGAGCCTTCGCTATTTAAATAAAAGCATGTGTAAAGCTTTTCATGTTTATGTGGATGAGGAGATTTTAGTTTCAACCTAATCCTCTCTTTAGATACCTCGCTTGCCCCCTGAAATGCACATATGCAGAAAATTCACCATGTCAGGGAGTCTATAAATAGCAGCATGACATCACAACGCCTCCTCCACATCTGTTAGTCATACTATTTATGCTTCACGGACACACATTGATTCACACACGCTAAGTTTCCGGCTCAGAAACCTAAAGAAGCCTTTCTATCAAAGGACCCTCACATGTTCAGTCATACAACGAATGTATGAAAAAAATAAAAAAAATAAATTATTGCAGTGCAATTCCTAATATTATGCACAGTGGTGTGCGATATTTAAAAAAATTTATTAAATTAAATTAAAGGGCACCTATTTTACCTCTTTTACAAGATGTAAGATAAGACTTTGGTTTCTGCAGAATGTGTCTGTAAAGGTTCAGCTCAAAATACCCATCAAGTTATTTATTATCGCCTCCGAAATCTGCCCATGCTGGTGTCTGAGTACAGTGTAGTTGTCTTTGTAGCCTGTGGCTTTAAATGAAAATGAGCTGCTTTTCCCCACCCACTGTTCCCACGTGCTTGTCTGCTTCTCATGCGTTATATCAGATAAACAGCAGTCAGTGATAGAGACAGACACGGATGAAGCTGAACAGGGCTGGCCCGTGGCATAGGCAGTAGGCAAATGCTAAGGGCACCACACATCTAATGGGGGGTGCAAGAAATGGGGGAAGGAAAAAAAGGGTAATTTCCACTATACTTAAAACTAGTCTGTATTATGACTTCAGAAAAGAATATGTCCACATTAATTTAACTGCATAGTGCAAAGCCTACTAATTAGTAGTATTAATAATAATAATAATAATAATAATAATAATATAGCCTACTCGCTAAAAACGCCCCCCCCCCCCCCCCCCCCCCCCCCCGAATAATTAGACTTTACCTGCTACACAGTGTTAATTTTTTTTGCTCAACATGTCAAAACGTCCTAAACTTTGTAATGTCCAGAGAGAAAAAGAAAAGAAGAGGAGAAAAACCGAGACAAAGACAGAGGTAATGTTACGCAGTAAGATAAAGATGATTACTTTGCTGTGTACGAACGATGATTGATAACGCCATTAACATGACACGTGCCTGTCAACCATCCCGTTGTTGTGCACTATCATCCCATTTGAGTAGTTCGACATATTTCCCCCGTATGTTTAATTTTTCTATGAAAAGTAAAAGTATCAATACAGAGCCGATCTCAAATGTGATATAATTGCAAGAGCTGTCCAAGAGAATTGTGCTTTCACTTTATTTTGGCTTGAAAGCACGTTAAAATGAATATTAAAAACTTCTGCATTCACTTTCTCTCCATTAAGCTGTGCGTCGATCGTTGCAACCTCTGAATCAGTGTATGCATGCTGACTGATGGACACGCTCCGTATGATAAACCAACACAATCTCACGGCAATTCGTAACTTTTTGATTTAGTGGCTAATTTGTATGAATTTGTACGATCTAATTCGTACATTTTCGTACAATTTGCTCATCCCCCAATAACGGTTGGGTTTAGGGGTGGGGTTAGGGTGCCACGCCTCCTTTTTAAAATCGTACAATTTCGTACGACTGAACTCGTACGAATTAGCCACTAAACTGACAAAACGTAAAATACTTACGTTTTCTTGTGAGATCAGGCTGGATAAACTGTTCCCAGATCAGCTTCTGTACACGCCATTTAAAGAGGATCGAAAGTTTTGGATACTTTGGGTATTTGGTTGTTTGTAAACAGACAAATACACTTAATAATATAAAAAAGCATGTTTGTTCTGCTTGTTTTATTTTAAACATAACTAATTTTCTCCTACATGAGCATAAACGGTTAATCAACAAAAAACGAGAGATTAATTTGCTGCTCTTCACTAAATAACTGTAATAACTTTAATCAATATTTGCAGCGAATAAAAAGTGAATTATTTAAGTGAAAAGATTATATAACTTGATTTAATTTCAGTATTATTGATTGTAATAGGCTAAACCTTTAATTTTACTGTCAATATTTTCTAATGTTTGCTATGTATTTTGTCATTTGAATCTAATTGTTGTCTCGTATTTTTACATCTTAATGTTGACAGGTATGGCATAACATGGTTTGCTAATCAATAAATAGCTAGTGCTATCTGTTAGTGTTAAAGTCAGCTATTGTTATGGAAGGGCACAGATGTTATGGAAAATGGTAATAGTAATGTAAATACCCCCATCATTCCTCAGGCAAATGTGTAAATATTAGATTTATTTAGTAGGTGTTATAACGTCAATTGCATTAGCATGGTGATCTGACGTTTTCTCAGCTTGTAATAGTCGATCAAAATGCTCTTCTATTTTCATAGTTGTAAGCCTAGCTGTTTGTTGTGTTACAGTTCAAATTGTTTAAAGTGCGTTTATTAAAAACTTTATATCCGTGTTAAAGGGCACATCATTAATGTTAGAACATAGCTTAGCATTCTCACATGGTATATTATACTGGAGTTTACTCATTCTTTGCATTCACTAATTAGAATTTCACTGTAATGATAATGAAATTTAAATTGTAACTTATATGAATTACTAATATAATTTGTATATCAGAAATAGCATATTGTGTATTATACAGTATAGTCTATGCATGTATCTCTAGGTTTTTCATTGACCAGTATATTATTTCATCTTATTTTAATCACGTATTTATTATTAGACTGGTGTCACCTTTTCTGTCTTCAGATGCGCTGTTGAGGCTTCACAGTGTCAACGCTGCAAATCCTTCTTTTTAAGTATTTTGAAAATGCAACTGCTTTATTTAAATAAAAAAAATGTCCAAGACAAAGCTATTTCGTTTTTAATGAGTATATTTACACTAGCAGTGGATGTGACAGGGCACCACCTGAAATCTTGCCTAGGGCGCCAAATTGGTTAGGGCCGGCCCTGAAGCTGAAATAAGATCACTAGTCACAAATACCAAGTAGGTTTATTTGATGTATTTGTGGTCTATTCAAGTCTATTCAAGCCTTTCTGAAACGATGAGTCACACACAAATGCTGTTTGCAGTACAAATGTTGTGGTGGGCCACAAAATCAGTATTTAATATGGTGACATGTGCAAAACAAAGTCATTTTGAAATACACAGTATACATCTTCTCTCTTTTACAAAAATCAGCAATATTGTCCATGTTACAGTTTCAGTGTTGTTAGCTTCTTTGTGTCTACTATTATCAACTTTCTGCTATGTCAGGAACTGTACTTTGGATGCCCTTCAATAAAAATAATATTGAAGTCAAATTGTGCGTATAATTGTTTTTTGAATGGAATAATGCACTTAAGGGTGGGTTGAATGTGAATATATAATCAAACCGTTCAAATTTACACAGACGAAACTCAAAGAAACACGGAAGAAATTCAAACAAGTTTCGAACAAGTGGAGTATGAGTAAATGATGACAGAACTTCTGCGTGAAAACTATAGATATATTCATTCATTTTCTTTTCGGCTTAGTCGCTTTATTAATCTGGGGTCACCACAGCGGAATGAACCGCCAACTTATCCAGCATATGTTTTACGCAGCAGATGCCCTTCACTTGGAAACACCTATACAATCTTGCATTCACATACATACACTACGGCCAATTTAGCTTACCCAATTAACTTATACCACATGTCTTAAGACTGTGGTGGAAACCGGAACACCCGGAGGAAACCCACGTGAATATGGGGAGAACATGCAAACTCCACACAGAAATGCCAACTGACCCAGTCGAGGCTCGAACCAGCGACCTTCTTGCTGCGAAGCGATCGTGCTACCCACTGCGCCACTGTGATAACTCTACTAAAAATATATTTAAGATATATTTGAAAACTATAAGCATTTTCCAAACTGAAACATGAAAATCTTTCAGCGCCTCTACAGTACACTGAGCAAGAAAAACTTTCCTCATGGTCTGGCAACAACTGTGAAAATTCTTTTCTCATTTTCTCACCCTCTACCTACTCCAAACTTGTTTGAGTTTCTGTTTGCTAACCACTGACTTCTATAGTATTTTCTTCCTACTGTTGATGTAAATAGTTATCGGTTTCACCATTCTTTAAAATATCTTCTGTTGTGTTGAACTGAAAACAATAATCTCACGTTGTTTTTAGGTGAACTATCCTTTTAAAGTATATTCTTTTCTCTCTTTTTAAAAAATAGGCTAAAGTGTACTTCTTTTTCACAAGGTCTGGTCTCTTGGAGATCAGCTAAACTTAAATTATCTATTTAACGAATAAAGCTCCCGATCTTCAAGAATCCTGCTGGGCACACACACAACAGCGTCCACAACACATATGCTGGTGACCGGAAGCGCTGCTCCTTCCAGCAGAGCACAAAGCATAAGGGAGGGAACAAAAGCTGATTCAGTGTGATCTCCTGAGTGCTGACTAATTATCTGGTAATCTCACCATGTAACAATGAGCCATGTGGTGCTGAGCAGGTGGACAATAAACAATCCTCTACAATCGGACAGGGTCAGCTCTTCTACCCCACAAATTCTTAAGACAGCCATGAAAAAAATCAATATGAGTGTTGTCATGCAGCTGCGCTACAGCAAATTACATTACATTATCCTTAAAGCAATAGTTATCAGTAGCAATAACAATAGTAATCACTCTATGCTTGCTTTCCAGATTTTCTTTCTTTATTTCTTTTGCACAAAAACAAGACATTTTAAAAAACACTTGAATCTGGTAGTCATTAAATAGTATTTTTATCCTACTATGGATCTTAACATCTACCGGTTTCCAACATTCTTCTTGTTCCATTATTTTTGTTACCAAATGATGAGTTATTGTGTATTGTTTAGCTCGCTATCTCTTTATTGTTTTAAATTGTAAATATAAAAAAAAAAAAATTGCATAAAATTTAATAAGATGTTTGACAGAATGTTCCTGCTGCTCATATACAATACTGTACACACAAAATAATGGGTTCTTTAGATTTTTTCGTTGAGTTCTGGTTTTTTTGCTTGTAATCATACACTACCTGACAAAAGTCTTGTCGTTGATCCCATTTGAAAGAGCAACAAATAATAACTTGACTTCTAGTTGATCATTTGGGAAAGTGGCAGAAGGTAGATTTTTCAGATGAATCGTCTGTTGAACTGCATCCTAATTATCACAAATACTGCAGAAGACCTATTGGAACCGAATATTCTCATAGAAATCAGTCAAGTTTAGTAAAGGAAAAATCATGGTTTTGGGTTACATTCAGTATTGGGGGCATGCGAGAGATCTGCAGAGTGGATGGCAACATCAACAGCCTGAGGTATCAAGACATTTGTGCTGCCCATTACATTACAGACCACAGGAGAGGGCAAATTCTTCAGCAGGATAGCGCTCCTTCCCATACTTCAGCCTCATCGTCAAAGTTCCTGAAAGCAAAGAAGGTCAAGGTGCTCCAGGATTGGCCAGCCCAGTCACCAGAGATGAACATTATTGAGTATGTCTGGGGTAAGATGAAGGAGGCATTAAAGATGAATCCAAAGAATCTTGATGAACTCTGGAAGTCCTGCAAGAACTTTCTTTGCCATTCCAGACGACTTCATTAATAAGTTATTGGAGTCATTGCAGAGATGTATGGATGCAGTTCTCCAAGCTCATGGTAGTCATACACAATATTAATTCTTTTTCCACTGCACCAGGACTTTATATTCTATACTGTACAGTATTTCTGTTAAGTGACAAGACTTTTGTCTAAGCAAAGTCAGATCTTACTGTCCTAATTAAAAAATTAAAAATCAAGGCATGATCATATTTAATTTTGGAAAAAGAAGCAATCTAGAGGCCTTTGCCGTTCATATAAGCCACTTCTGATACCAAATGATCAACTAGAAGTCAAGTTATTATTTGTTGTTTCTAAAACTTGGATAGGCCACAAGATTTTTGTCAGGTAGTGTAGGGGAACCAATTTAAGTGCTATTGTACCAGTAGTGGTTCTTTAGTTAGTGGTTCTTTGGAGTGGTTATGGTGCTACATATCTTTAAGATATATGTAATAATAATGTGACACTAAAAGTGGTTCCCTTATGATTACAAGCCGAAGAACCACTTTTAGTGTTATTCACCACCTTTTTTGTGTAGTATAATTATTATCTACCATGAGATGAAATTCTAGTTTGCACCTAAAAAAACTCACCATTGTGTCCAGGTGTCCTCTTTCGTCAGGTCCTCCTTTAGTCCAGAAAAACTTGCCCGTCTCAGAGGTCAGAGGTCAACCATAAACAATTGATGAGGCAAGTCAGAAACAAAGAAAGAGAAAGAGAGAAAGAGACAATCAATTAATTACTTTGGTTAAGAGAAGGCCTCTACTGTACTTTACCCCACATAGAAAGAATAAGAAATCCTGTTCTTTAAGCACCTTAAACAATCTGTCTAATCATAGACTCTATTACCCATTACACACAGAGAGAGCTCTATAGGGGGTCTACAGCCTGACTGACGAATATTATCCTCTAAGTAGAAAACAAGTCATCTCAAATAGTAGTAAAATGGACTTAGTAGCTTCAAATACTGTCCAATAACTCACTTTTTTTTACTGGCATTTGTTTTACTAATAACTTACAATCATTAATTTCTCTTATGTCCTTCATAGTTTTATACAGTATATTACATATATGCTAATTTTGTAAATGTGTGAATCAATTGAAATTACTGAATTGCCTTTAAGAAAAATATATTACAACCATATATTTAATTTAAACCTTCATACACCATAAATATATATTAAAAATGCATTTCAGGGTCAAGGAAATACATTTACAAACTTACAATAGAAAGTGGATGAGATATAAAGAGTATGTGCCATTATAGTTGTATACGGTACAAATATAATAACCTAGCAGTGATTTTTGTCTGTTAAAGTAAACAGCTTATTTAGTTATTGCATTAGACATTTCAGACATTAAATAAATGAAAATTAAAATCATTTTCCTCCAGTGTTAATTTACTGCTACATAATATATTTTCTTCTAAACACATTTTTTTTCCAAAAACTTTTCTATTTGTGGAATATGTATATGAATATATTTTTTTATATTTTTCAAATATATATATCAATCGCCATAACTTGTATATTTTGAAATATATTAGAAAATCCTTTTTTTTAACATATGGTGCCATCTGTATTGCAATGATGAAGCGAGTCTCATGTGTGGAGCTCTATTAATGTGACACACAAAGCCTATGTAGAGCGTTCCAAATCAGTCACTTATGAGGTGCCTTTTCTCTCAGGATGCTGCCCATAGAAGGCAGAGAGGAAGCTCACCAGGTTTTGGAACAGAGCTACTGTGTTTATTCAACATGCAAAAGCACAGTGAGGTCTGTGTCTGATACAACTTATCACACACTTAAAATTTTAATAGGTGTGAATCGAGTTACAGGAGTGTCACTTAACAGAGACCAGAGTCTGTGTAAGCATGTACGAAACTTTATTTAGCAGCAAACAAGTACATCAAAAGATGCTGCATTTGATGGAGGATATATATATATATATATAATTATTTTTTTTAACATCAACTTTATTATTTGAACGAAAAAATAACAATAGTATCTGGATGCAGCCTTCATGATGCAAGCTGAGATTGCATTTCTCAGAGATGCAATGTCAGACACAATGCACTCAATGGAGCTTCACTGTAAAACCCAAGTCAACTTTATCAAATGAAATGAGTGTAGTTAACTCAAAATTTACTGAAAGTTAATTCTACTCTTTTGAAAAGAGTTTTGAAGTCAGTGTTGAAGGTAATTAAATATCTCATTACTTCAACTTAAATTGAGTAAGTTCACAGTACTCATACAGATAAGTTTTTTAACTCAAATGGTTTGTAGCAATCGGTTTCCTCAAACGGTTTGAGTTGCCTTAACTTATTGGGTTTTACAATACTCAATTGGTTTGAGTTCTCTTCATTTATTGGTTTTTACTGTGCTCAAATTGCTTCATTTACTCAAATGGATTAAGTTCACAGTACTCATTAGGATTAGTTTTGAACTTAAATGGTTTGTTGCAATCGGTTTCCTTAAATGGTTACCTTAACTTTTTGGGTTTTACAGTGTAGTGACGTCACTGTGACAGGTAGGGCTAGGTGAGCCCATTAAAAAGCATTGCATGCACCTCAGATTTATTCTGCGCCAGGTCCGCATCCAGACTCCTCTCAAAAAAAAACTTTTTACATTTAAAAAAATTACGTTTTTACTCAAAATGATTGTCTTGCTATTCTATAAAGAGGAAAGATGTTTTAAATCATTTAAAATATGATAATATTTAGTATGAGCCTGCCATATGTATTTCATTAAGTACATTTCAGAATCATGATTAATCTTTACATCAATATATCTGTCGTGCTGAATAAAGTATATTATTTTTTTTCATATTTTGACTTTTATTTTCAGAAAAGTTGACACTATTTGTATTTAATAGGGTATCTATGGATTTAGGTTCATTTCTGTATATTTAATTCAAGGGTGGCATGCAGAATTGTCCCAAAGTTATGTCTGGACAAGGACATTAGTATTTTCACCCTTCATTGTAACCAAAATAATATCTGTAAAAAATATAAAAACATATGCTGGATAAACTGGCGGTTCATACCTCTGTGGCGACCCCTAATGAGTAAAGAGACTAAACCAAAGCAAAATGTAATGTTTTCTGGTGCTATCCAACAAGGTTGGTTTAACAAATATTAATTAGTTCCAAAACATTCATCACGGTAAACAGCTCACTCAACGTCATATCTGAGCTAATCCCTCTCAAATCGTAACAGATTAGCACAGTTCTGTGTGGCATCAGTTATATGAGGTGTAATCTGCAATATGATCCTGAGGCCTTGGTTATCTCAACTGCTCCTATTCCTCATCGTACTTTACATTACATTGTACATCTGAAAATAAAATGCTAAGCAAAGACACTACACGTGAATAAGGGTTTGTTATACTTTTCCAGTTAATTAAATACACAATAATAATTTTAAGAATTACAGAAAAATTCTCATATTATTCTCATATTTTCACAGGTAGAACAAAACTCTTGAATTCAGGTTCAAAAATCTTGTTTTTTGGTTGATATGTTTTTCATCTTTCAAGATATAGAGATGAACAAAACTGTAGAGGGTGATTTATGTACAGTAAGTGCAGCTGAAGTGGAGATTTATAGCTCAGTACAGGTGAAAAAAAATCTTTTTGAGAAAATGGGCTTTAAAATTGAAATTTACAGACACAGATTGATAAAATATGACAAAATAAACATTTAAATTTATATTATGAATATTTTCTTTACATTAGACTGAAAACAAAAACATTATGAAAAGCCTAAAAGCTTGAAATCTCAGAAAAGACAGGGTCATGAAGACACTTTTTTTTTAACGTGCAGTCTCACCTTAAGCAGAAAACAACCTTTTTTTTTTTTAAATAAATGTGTTGTAAGTCAACATGGCATTCAACATAACAGTTTCTTAATGCACACACCTGGTGTTATTGTTAAAAATGTCTCAGTGCATGATATTCTACATTAACATACAGCGGGGAAAATAAGTATTGAATTTTTCATCATTTTTCTCAGAAAACATATATCTAAAGGTGCTGTTGACTTAAAATTTTCACTGGATGTTGATAGCAACCCAGGAAATCCACATATGCAAAAAAACAAAACAAATTTAATTAGTTGAGTTGAAGTTATGTGTAATAAAATGGAATGTCACTGGGAAAAGTATTGAACACATGAAGAAAGGAAGGTGTAGAAAGGCAGTGAAAGCCCAGACAGCATCTGAAATCTCTAAGCAGTTATTCAGCAACCCTCTGCCCTTCGTCAGTGTAAGTTAATATTAGCTGCTCAGTCCAACATCTACATTAGAAGGATTAAGAAGATGACACCAGAGTGGACATTTCAGCAAGACAATGATCCACAGCCAAGGAATTTCTCATGGTTTCAGGGAAAGAAAATCAAGCTCTAGAAGGGCCCAGTCAATCACCTGACTTGATTCCAATAGAAACTACGAATTAAAGATCAGATTTGATAGACGAGACCCACAGAACCAGACCCAAAGATCTTTGTTGAAGTCTGTGAAAAACACTGAGCAATGCATGTCACTTCATTCTCAATATGAGAGGTGTCTTTAAGCTGCCATCATTTAAAAAGCATTTCATATAAAGTACTAAACATGTTTCAGTAGTTCAGTAATTTCTCCTTGTGTAATTCCATTGTTATAACCAAAATCTGGTTCAATTCCATGTAAACAGCTCCTTTAGAAATATTATTCCCAGGAAAAAACATGACAAGTTCAACACCTATTTTCCCCACTGTATAGTAACTGGCTCCACCTTTAAAACAGCTATTTTTTGCTGACGTCACCAAGGCCATGCAGACTATTGGATAACGTTAACTATTGGTCAAACAGTTAATCAGACACTTAGGTCTGACTGAATTTCAGCATGCTATGTCCACTTTTCACAATCCAATCAAATCCCTATAATTTTTACTTTTACTTCAAAATACATCATATTACACAGTAAAATATGTAGTGATTATCATGTTTACTGTAAGCAACAGGTTTGTTATAACAGTTTCCAGTGAATCTACTGGTGTTGAGTGTACTCTACTCTACAGGGAAACGCTCTTTACTCACCAGCCATGACAACAGTGCACATGCTGCCATGCTCATCATAGTCAGACACATGGCTACAGACAGAGAGGGAGGAGTGTCAGAGTCTGTCCAAGTCGCAGGCACATTCTGAAAAGTACAAGCACACATTTGACCGTGTCTGGCACAGAGCAAGCAAAGGATAAGGGGAAAATGGACTTCACCTGCAGCCTCTTTAACCCCCTCCCCCTTTATCCCTCTATCATCCTTCTCTCTTCTCTTTTATTTATAGACAGCTTAGTCTAGGAGTGGAGGATGTTCTCTAGTCCGTCTGAGTCAAGCAAATACATCCTACAGAAATCACTGTATTTGGAATTGATGTTATATATACATATATAGGTGTTATATATACATAAATACACATGGCATACTGATTTTAAAGGCTTCCCACAAGGTTTAGGGGTGATTTTATGGGAATTTTTTAACATTCTTTTAGAAGCACATTTGTAAAGTCAGGTACTGATGTTGGACAAGATATCTTCACTCTTATTACTCTCAAAGGTGTTCTGTTGGGTTGAGGTTAGGACTCTGTGCAGGCCAGTCAAGTTCCTCCACACCAAACTCACTCTTCCAAGTCTTTATAAACCTTGCTTTGTGCACTGGCAGACCTGTTGGAACATATGTGAGAGTATGAACTTGTCCAAAATGTCTTGGTTTGCTGAAGCAATTACAAAAATTGCTAAAAAATGTTTGGTCTTCTTGGCACTGCTTATTTTGCATGATTCTTTTGTTTAGCACAGCTGATTTAGACAACCAGCTCATTAGAAGAGAACTCCAAGAAAGAACTGTACTGTGTTGAGATCAACATATTTCATACATGTGTTGACTGCTCTCTACCACCTACACAAAATAATTTTGTAATATCTCAGCACTTTATCACGTCCTCCAACTCACCGGGGGGCGCAGATATTGCCCTATTCTCCTCCACATTAGATGGCGGTAGTGACTCTTGTTCCTCTAAACTCCCCTGTAATCAGCCTAATCACCACCACCTGTTCTTTGCTCTGTATAAGACCGCTTCATATCCTGCTCTGTGTTCAGTCCTGAACTCTATCTCTTGCTGCCTCGACTAGAGTCCAGTTAAGCTATTCTCAAGTCTGTTTGCTTGCTATATTCCTGTTTGATTGTTCTGAGACCCTTGTGTCTATTTTATTTTGTATGTATTCTAGGAAGCTCGGCTTTCCTATTTTTGTTGTACTTTTTCAACCTTGGCTGTATAGAGATATATTGTCTCTCCTTTTTGTAAAGTTCTCTTCAGTAAAGACTGTATTTTTTTTTTTTTGGAATTCATACGTTGTGGACTAACTTTGTTTCTCCTCTGCTCTTGAGCCACCAGTTGCTGACTTAGCTCATGTAGTTAGAACTACTACTAACCACACCGTAGACCTGGGTCCGATCCCCACTCAGATCATTACAAATTTTTCTGAATATGAAGTTTACTTTATTAAAAAAACATAAATGTGAGTCAAAATATGGGTCAATGTCTTTCAATATATGGGTCAATAATGTCTTTCAATGTCGTTTAGCATAACAATATAAAAATTAACCATCTTACTTTTAAACTGTACTTCTCAAGCCATTAAACACTAAAACTGTTCTGCTTTCAGGTGTCCTCAATAGCTCAGTAGCAATAAGGATGCCATGTATGACCACAGCAAAAAATTAATGCCTTGTTAAATGAAAAGCAGTGCAAGCACAGCCTCAATGTGACGCGCAGGGCATTCCTGCACATTTGGAGAGGCTGCAGATTCAGTGCTGCATTACTAGGGCTTTACAGTATATGGCCCTAACCCATCTCACCCATACAGAAAACATGGCAAACTTTGAATGTCAAAACACACAGTTAAGTATGAATGTGGAAGGTAAGTGTTAACTTCAAACATTATTGGCCTGTATTTTTTTCACCCCCTACTGCATGGACCAGGAACAACAGGGTCCTAGAAATGTGGAGGGTCCTGGAAATGCGGTCCTAGAGATGCATTCCTAGAAATGCGGGACAGACTGTGCAGGAACATACTATTGGATGAGAAGTTAGGGGTCAACCATTGTTAGTCATAAATAAATGCAGTGTAGGACTGCTTAAACACAACACATCAGGACGTGTTTAATGAGGAAATAAAAATGCTAATGAAAACTGACCCGTCACTATCTCCTCACATGCCATGGTAACTCATTGTGAGCCAGCAAATAACCTCCACTCATCTCTCAGGCCCCGTTTACACTCATATGTTTTAGTTTTAAAACGTAATTTTAGAATAAAAATGATCCGCGTCCACACTGGGGTTTCTGAACAACTCTCCGTCCACACTACACCGCTGAAAATGCAAATCACGTGACCACACACACACTCTGGCATGTGCTGCAGTGTATGCGGAGCTCTGAGCACAGCAGTAATGAGAGCTGGCCATGTTGGGCGGTTCATCAAGGATCTACCACTGGATCTAATCTCAATATTTTTGTTAAACGTGATATTTAATTCATCTTGTCACTATCTAACGACATATTCCCAGACTTTGGTCTTTTGAATCTATTACTTGTTCTCAGGTTATGTGTTTTGGCTGAGCGCAAAGATAAGTTAATAAACCGCGTCGCTCAAAAACTCCGGGGTAGTGTGGACGGATGGTGTAATCGAAGCAAAACGTATGCGGTTTAAAACTAAAACGTATTAGTGTAAACGGGGCCTCAGAGAGACCGCAAGTTCCTTTCTACCATCTTGTGTAGAAATGCCATCTGTCAGTATGCGTGAACAATATGAAAGACAAAGTTGATTCGTGCACGAAGGGACAGCAGTTATTTAGGCTGCTATAAACAAATAGAACATACACACATACAAAACAGACAGACCGACCAATAGATAGTGATTTGAAATATAAGTATAAAGGTTGAATATGATATATAATTTGTACTTTGGGACTGCATTGTTATCTTGAAATCATTCATTCATTCATTTTCTTTTTGGCTTAGTCCCTTTATTAATCTGGGGTCGCCACAGCGGAATGAACCGCCAACTTATCCAGCATTTGTTTTATGCAGCGGAGGCCCTTCCAGCTGCAACCCATCACTGGGAAACACATACACATACATACTCATACACTACGGACAATTTAGCCTACCCAAATCACCTGTACCACATGTCTTTGGACAGTGGGGGAAACCACAGCACCCGGAGGAAACCCACGCGAACGCAAACTCCACACAGAAACGCCAACTGACCCAGCCGAGGCTCGAACCAGCGACCTTCTTGCTGTGAGGCGACAGCACTACCTACTGCGCCACTGCGTCGCCCTGTTCTCTTGAAATATAGTCTTTTAATATATCATTAAATGCTTAATGCAATAAATATGACTGAAATTCTTTTGGGATGTATGGATATAGTTGCACTGAATGATGAATAATATAAATTAAAATTTACATGGGCGATATGGTGGCACTTAGCACTGTCGCCTCACAGTAAGAAGGTCACTGGTTCGATTCCTGGCCTTGCCAGTTGGCATTTCCGTTTTGCCATGGTTTTCCTTCAGGTGCTCCGGCTTCCCTCACAGTCCAAAGACATGCGGTATAGGTGAATTAGATAAACTAAATTGGCTACAGTGTATGAGTGTATGTGTGAATGAGTGTATGGGTGTTTCCCAATACTGGGTTGCGGCTGGAAGGGAATACGCTGTGTAAAAAATATGCCGGAGTAGTTGGCGGTTCATTCCGCTGTGGCGACTCCTGATAAATAAGGGACTAAGCCAAAGGAAAAAGAATAAATACAATTTTCTAATGAAGAAAAAAACATATCTTTACAAAGGACTAAAATGCCCATATACAAATAACCACTGTTTTCTGTTAAATGTAAAGGCTGCCCTCACCCGGGCTCTCAGCAATAAGCTTTTTTTTGTTCAGAGGATGACTCCAAATCCAGAACACAGCTGTCAAATTAATGACAAACCAAGCCAGCACACAGTTGAGAGGCAGACACTTTGTCCTTCTCTCCATTTCGCCCACACTTTTTTTTCTGTCTGTCTTCTGATGAGGCTGAGAATTATTGCTGTGGTGATGTCATCGGTTGCCTAGCAACAGCTGTCCCTGGGCAACCTGCAAACAGGGCCTCTGTGGGGAACATTTGGGATTATTTGGGGATGTTGAGCTTATCAGCAGTTTCTTGCATCGCTCTGCCAAAGTACAGGACACAAGACTTTAGAGTCAGAGGAGAGAGGATGAAGAAAATAAAGAATCCACAAGTCTGCAGAGAACCCAAGTTTGAACTTTTTATCGCAATACAAAACATTCAATCATTTTCCAGCATATGTTTTACACAGCGGATTCCCTTGCAGCTGCAACCCAGTACTGGGAAACACTCATAAACACTCATTCACACAACATTCATACACTACAGCCAATTTAGTATATTCAATTCACCTATAGTGCATGTCTTTGGACTGTGGGGGAAACCAGAGCACCCGGAGGAAACCCACGCCAACACAGGGAGAACATGCAAACTTCACACAGAAATGCCAACTGGCTCAGCTAGGAATTGAACAGATATATATACACTAGATATCGCGTATGGGCCCTGAGCATGCTTTAATAGCGCCGCCATATTTGTACAGTGCTCCCAGGACAAATGTCATTCAACCGCACTAGTCAAGACTAATGCCAATCTGAAGATGCTAGACTTTACCGCTAAGTATGGGCGTAGGAACAAGCAAACAAAGAAAACAAAGCACTAAGGCATAAGGTTTCATAGGTAAGATTTCGTTTTTTATGTTTTTGTTTGTTATAAACTTTTGTGCTCAACAAGTATTGATGATAATACAGTCTCTTACTGCACTGACCATAAGGAAAGTAGCACCAACTCGCACTAAATTCTAGGCTTATGCTAGTGTTGCTGAATAAAAAAGCAAACAATGTACATGAAATATGACAACATGATGCTGCGGTGCTAGAAACTTGTATTATTGTCGGCTAAGTGAACGAGTCGTTTATAATGGAGATTCATTCACAAACGAATCGCTTCCTCTGTTAGAATGAGAAACGAAAGCAGGAGAGCAGGTGTGTTTCAGGACACGGATTAGATCAAATTTAACAGGGAGGGAGGATAATACATTTCCATGCACACAAACACACGCTCTTTGTCATCAATGCCCATGCAGTCACTTATCCGTCAATGTAGAAAAGTGATGTAAAATTATAATTTTCGTAATTTAAAAAATATTTGTGTACTGACCACCGGGAAAAATCACGATCATAGATATATGAATATATTTGTATATCCAAGGCAGTCCTCCACTGCGCCTTGGTCCCACATTCATTTTAAACGAGCGCTACCCTGTACTAAAATGGCAGGTCTACTGATGGATTTCTTCCGATAGACAACAGTAACGCATGCGACATCTAATGTAAATATCTATGGAAATCGAACCAGCGACCTTCTTGCTGTGAGGCCACAGTGCTAACCACTGAGCCACCGTGCCGCCAGCAATACAAAACTTTTATAAAACATTTTTGCTTGTGGTCTCAGACTTTTGGACCACATTATAATCACACACTGATTTTAAAAGTAAAGGACCATTACTGTCATCAATGGTTCACTGAAAAACCTTTAACATCAGTAGAAGCATTTATGGTTCGCTACAGGCTTATTTGGGAAACAAAAAACGGTTCTTGATACACTAAGAAGTGATCAGTTACTCTAACAACAAACAATGTGAGTAAACCTGTTGTAACTTGCACCTTTTAGGTTGACTTATCTTGATTTTTATAATTATGCGCATAATTTAATTTAAGGCAACAACTTTTAGTTTTCAGTCAGCCAGTTCAAGCACTTCCGGTGAATTGTCATGCCATTACAAAATTGCAGCTTTTAAGATCTTATTACTAGCTTCACTGCCTGATTGAGATACAATATAAAGTTGATCTCAAATCGGGCAAGCGCTGAATTAAATTGTTTCCCACCATGTCTTTAAAATATGAAAATTGTTTTTACCCCAGTATTGTAGCTTCTACCTTCACCTAAACAGTTTTCCATCTCATTTTACACTTGAACAGCTAAATGAATGCTGAAGTCTATTTAAAGGTGCTGTATGTAAGTTTTTGACTCTTCTAAATCATAAAAATACCATAATATGTTTGCAGATATTTAAGAAACATGCCAAGTGAACATTCTTGTTTATCTGAAAACAATGCTGAAGTCAAGTATTCTGTTTGCAAATGTGTTTTCCGTGCCGGAATGCTGTCTTTGTTTTTTTAACACGCCCAATGCCAGTTTAGCCAATTATATTTCAGCACCCTGGGTTGCCTTGATGGAAAACCATGTATTTCATTCATTCAGTCAGTCAGTCAGGAAGGTTCTCAAAGCATGCGTCCATGACTTAAATGTGACCTCTGTTGGACAGTTGCAGCCTCCGAAATGAGATGCAGATTCAGAGTTCCACGGGAGGTTATCAATTAGCAAAAAATATAAATATTAACAACGTGCTACATGATGAGATTTGCAGTGATAAACAATTTGGCTGTTTGCACCAGACGAAACACGACATTTAAATACAGCCATTCAGAAGCACAGATTATGCACTCACTCATGAAATGGTAAGGTTTATACTCTAATTAATACAAAATAAACCTCTTTAACATTATTAAATTCACATGCTGATTCACTGATATGTTGGTTTTGAGTCACAGTTTTGAAATTCAGCTTCAACCGGTTTATTTTATTTTCAAGATCTGAGGTGAACTATCTGCTGCTGCTTTCAGTACATGGCAATAAATGTCACCTCAAGTGGCATTCAAACTCACATTGTTAGTATTTAACACTGAATAAAGCACATGATGTGTACCTGAGGTGATCATTGTCAGTTTTCTGTTGTTCAGTTGCAAGAAACAGAAACCGTTTCTAATATATCAATTCGAGGTGTTGGTTAAAAAAAAAACACCTTTTAATATGGAGAATATTCCTTCTATCATGTGCCGTTGCTATTATTTAGAACACAATTTAAATCAGCCTTTTGGCTCAATCGTCATCACTTGCTCCTGTTTGTCCAGAAATGCAGGTTCAAACTTACATACTGCACCTTAAATTGACTATATTTTAAGTAGGTTACAATATCGGTGTAGTAAAAGGAACCTTATGAAATTTAGTCACTCAAACCTTAAACCAGGCGTTCATCGGTGGCTAAAAATGATTGCTGTGCATATAGCCCATTCTTTTTGATTCTTCCTGGCACCTTTATTTCTGTAAGTGAAGGAAACCACTAAATCCAAGACAGTGTATTTCTTATGGAAGAGCAGTTCACTCTGTACTCTGATCATTTGTGTTCTTCTCAGGGTGTTTGTGGATGTGAGAACAGCCTCGAGTGTGAAGTGTGATGGGTGTGAAACCACTGGGAGATTCTAGAGGTCTGTACACCTCTCAGTCATCCTCTGTCTTCAACTATTGCCAGTAAATTAACAGAAAAAGCAGTGCTGAATGAGATGATGGAAAAGCTTGTTGACATATTATATACTGTATTACACCACATCCTGTTCATTACAGTTTTTGGGGTTGGGAATTCCACCACAGAATTCAATTTGTCATACTGTTGTGCAAAATATTGTGAAATTATTTTGCTTCTAGGATTTAAATCAAATAACGTTATCTTTCCTTTTACAAATACAAATTAAATAACTTGTAATAAATTAAATTATTCACATTAAAACTTTACCACCTCTCTCTGATTTAAATGCCAATTATATGGAACTATTTCATCCAAACTGCTGGTAAAATGCTTGCATTTGGTTGATTAAAGCTATGCAGGTTATTCATGTACACAGTGAGATAGATCCAAATGTATTATTCATTTCAACAGTATAGCGTATTTCCAAAATTTACATTTATTTAAATAAAACACTCTATAAATAAAAATATAATATTTAACAAAAGTATAAATAAATTACAGTAATTATATACAGAACATGGCACTAACCTTCAGGTTCTCTGTTCTGTAAAAATAGATATGTGTTGTGTTTGTGAGGTAAACATCGAATTACATGAAATTAATATTATCACTGAAAAGGTTTCACCTCATCATTGTCATCTTCGGCCATCGCAGTTTCCATATTGGGCGACTGATTGAAAACCTGATAATCGAATGACAGACTCAAGGTTTATGTACATGGCGTTTTGCATAGTATATTTTTAGACTTTCTAATCATTCAAAGCATCACCATTCTGGTGCCTCTCCAGGCCTCCATTCTTCAGGTAGATTACTCAGGTAGCTAAATTTGATTGATGATGATTTGATATGATCATTTGACAAGGCTTGACATGATTTCAGATATTGCATGTAAATCAAAAATCCATTTGCAATCACCATAACTAATCAGGAAGTATAATTAACAGTTTTCCGCATGAACACAGCACAATCTTGTCCCTTGTTCTGGCTAAGAGAATTCTATCAAATATATTTTTTTCATCTATAAAACAACAGAACAAGAACGCTAAATGAAAGACCTGCAGTCTTTTTAGAAAAACAAAAAACAACTAAAAATATTAATATAAAATTACTATAATTATTGAAGCATTTACAAACGATGCAACCATGAATCCCACCTGGAAAAGTGAATTAAAGCAAATCAAACTAATTTAGACCACTGAAAATGTCTAAATTGGTACTTTCATCAAATCCACTAAGGTTGGTAACTTCACGCATACTCTGACTTGTAACTAACATAAGTCAGATGCCCTTAAGCCTGTTTTGTTTCTCATTTAGGAAGGCACAGTTGTAGATTTCATGATCAAAAGTGACAGGACCTCTGCATAATGTCAGTAAAAGAATAAGTCATTGAAAGAATAAAAGAATAAATCGTTCAATTTTAATTTTGTAAAAGTAATATGTAAGCAGCATTAATTTATAATCATTTTTATACTGAAAATTCTATATTTTTGTGAACATGCCGTATTTCAAGTTAAAATAGACTACCGTTCAAATCCAAATTTTAGAAGGTAGATTTGCGCCATCTAGTTTTGAAAAAAAGTTATACATCTGCTATGGCATAGTGTCACCACTAGATGCCTGTATAGAGCAGCTTGTGAACTGCCTAGATCAGGGGTGCCCAAACTTTTTCTTATGAAGAGCCAAAAACCAAACTTGATTGAGGGTGGTGGGGCGAAGGAAAATACATCAAACTGTATTACGTTAAAGTTGTCACGGGTAATTTATTTATTTGATATTAAAAAAGAAAAACCGGAAAAAGCTAATGCAGCACATTTGTTTATATTTTATAATAAACTTATTATATTAAAAACTACCATTAATAACAGAATGGAGTTGTGGAGCACCTGTTTTTGTCTTGATATGCTCCCAGACCTTTTCTGCATTGTTCTCTGTCCTTCGAGTGACAGTATTCACATTTCATAAAATCAGATTCATTTACAGATACATTGGGTACAGATACATTTGGGATACAGGATGGTGGGCCAAATCAAAGATTACCAAGTTTGGGCATCTCTAACCTAGATGTATTTAGATCGTTAAACAATATTATTCAGTGGAAGAGTTCAATAGCATTACCAAAAAAAACTTTTGTCAAGTATGCAGTAATGCAGACATCCGACTCTGTAAAGACTCAATACCGGGAGGTCAAACAGCAGTTACTTATTTCAAACAGCAACAATAAACAAGCTTGGGGAAATTAGGCTTCACCACTTTAAACAATATTTAGATTTATAGAGTATTTTATATATGATATTTCGAAATGAATGCATTTATATGCAATTTACTACACCCAAAAAATAGGTTTGTGAGGGGGGGGGGGGGGGGTGATTAATTTTCTTGACATGGAGCTCTTACCAATTGCTCAGAACATTGCAAATTTACAAGCCCGAGTTACGAAATGCAGTTTATAGGTGTGTGTAACGCGTGTGAAAATACAAGAACATTTACTTCCATTTGGATGTTTGCGTTTCCTCTTCTCCTCTGTGCGGCCTGCATTATGACCAGTGTTCACCACATGTAATTGGGATGTCACTAAATCCAATTACAAAAAAGGAAAATAAATAAATTGACAATAAAATAGGTAAAGGGCTGCATGATGGCGCAGTGGGTAGCACATTCACCTAACAGCAAGAAAGTCACTGGTTCGGGTCAGCTGGTGTTTCTGTTCTCCCAGTGTCTGTGTGGGTTTCCTCTGGGAGATCCGGTTTCCTACCACAAGTCCACAAAAACATGTGGTATAGGTAAATTGGGTAAGCTAAATTGTCCGTATGCATGTGTGTGAATGAGAGTTTATGGATGTTTCCAAGTGATGGGTTGCGGCTGGAAGGGCATCCACTGCCTATTACATATGCAGGATAAGTTGGTGGTTCATTCCGCTGTGGCAATCCCAGATTAATAAAGGGACTAAGCCGAAAAGAAAATGAATGAACGAATGAATGAATAAAATAGGTAATATGACGCGGATGTGCAGGAACCTCTAATACTGCTCGTAAGTTTAGAATGTTTTGAAAGAGTATTGTAAACATTTATAGTGATTACTGACAGATAAATAGCTAAAACATTTTTAGATCAATTGATATTGATATAACTATCCTGTTGGTGTTTAAAATTCTGTTAACAAATCATTGATTTAATTCTATGACTTGTATATTCTTATTACTCAGATGTTGCTCTTTCCACTTACTGGCATATAGAGGGCTACACGATAACGCATAATATTCATACAAAAAACACTAGAGACAATCAACAATTTTCTTTTTTGTTCCAGGAATATTCCAGATAAGTTTTCATGCATGTATTGTCCAGTAGAAAAAAAGTGAGAAATTTATGCTGAACATGTCACTTTCTCAGCAATTATTTACAATATTATATACAATGTTTCTATATAACATGATTATATATAATTTTTTTTTAATATAAATATAAAATAACGATTCAGTAAAGACACTTGCATTCAAAATAAAATATAAAACAATATTACATTTATTCACAAATCTTGGCTACATTACATGGGGGGGAAAGCTGAGGTAAAGTAAGGGGGCTGTGGAAAAAAAAAAGAAAGGAAGCTGCGACAGATCAGTGTGATGACCTCTTTTGCATTTATAAAAACTTGTTCATCAAATATCATAAAGTATACAATTCTTGTACATTTTTTTGACACAATTTTGGTTAGAAAGTTCACTTTCAGTAGTTCAGTAGCGCCAGACAATGGTTCTTTAAAAATATATATTTTTTGCAAGGGGAACGATCATGGGAAAAAATGGGTAGCATCTCTACACTTTATCTGATGATGCCAACATCGTCACCAATAGCTAAAGCAAAAGTACACGGTTCATAAAAGCTGGGTTTTGTCCATATTTTGGGATTTTGCAGACCTCAAATGGCAGAGAGGATGATTTTGATTTGTGGGAACTTCATGTCCTCGGGAGTTTGTTTCCCATATCAAACTTGCAAAGTCTGAACTTACAAGGAAAAGATGCGAGACTGAACTTTGTGCACTTAATGTTGAGAAAAAGCTCCAATCAGGTAGCCCAAATTTCTGCAGCCACGTCTCCATTTTCACATGTCTCTGTTTTCCCCCATCCACACTGACAGAGCAGCAGCGTTTTAAAAACGAAATTGGGCTCTTTTCAAAATGCTCTGTTTTTCGGTGCTCGAAAACTCCAGGGTAGTGTGAACGGAAGGTATAACCAAAGCAAAACATTTTAAAACTAAACCATATTAGTGTAAACAGGGCTTAAATTAGGAATCTACAATGAACGTTAGCAGACTCACTTGGAACCAACACACAGCAGCTCCCAGAGATGTTAAGCCTTCACACGTCCGTCAAAGTCCTCTGCTGGTTCCTCAATGCTGACAAGTGGGGTGGAAAAAATTTAACTAGAAAACTCTTTCCTAAGCTGGACTTACTATGTAAATAAAATGGTACAGGAGTAGAAAAAAAACTGGACTTACAAGGCATGCTAGAAACAGCTGTTACGGGTTTGTTTTTTCCTTTTCTTTTGCTGGTGCTAGGATGTCCACTAGATGGCGCTATTGTCTTGGTCACTTGTTCTCTTATGTCAGGGATGTCAACATCAATTCCTGGAGGGCCGCAGCCCTGCAGTTTAAATCCAACCCTAATTAAACACAGCCGATCAAACTAATTAAGTCTTTCAGTCTTGTTTGACACCTATACAGGTAAGTGTGTTAAAGCAGGGCTGGACCTAAGCTGTGCAGGGTTGCGGCCCTCCAGGAATTGAGTTTGACATCCCTGCCTTATGTGCACAAGTTGAAATGCATTACAGGTGTGCTGCGTTGCCGGTGATGAGCGCATGATAAAAGGATTCCTCATTTGTTCCCTCAAGAGAAGCTTGCGTTGTTGGCTTGACTTGGGCTGCCTGATTGGTCTCCCCCTGCACCAGATTTTTCTGTTTGTTTAGATAATTTATTTTGCATTTGATCTTGTTTACTGTAATAACTTTAATGAATCTTCTTATTTTGAATTATTTGATTGGTGGCGTGGACTCTTGATTGTGTTGCAGACTGTCTAGAGCCGGACAGTTTGTAACACACCATCCATATGAACAATGAGCACTGGAGAAAACGTGTAGGCCTGGTCGAACAGTGCCTCAAAACTTAAGTAGGCCTGCAGAATCCTTTATTAAAGAAAATCTTCCAGGAAAACATCAAATCATCTACGAAATTGGTGTCATCATGATTTCTGTTGATGTGATGATCAAAGGTTCACATGGTGAAGATCCCTCTGAACATTCAGTGCAAAAGGCTACAGATGCTGTGAAGCTCAGATGAAAATGACTTGTGTTTAACACATTTTAAGTGATCGGTTTATAAATATATGTATATAAAACCATTCAAGTCAGATTCTGGTCTTCAGGTGGCTATTGGGTTTCTTCCTCTTTCTAAAACCATCCACATATAGAGGGAAAACGTGTGATGTTATCCTCCAGGAAGCATATGTGCTTGACCCAGCTTTTGCTTGTCTTTGTCGCGCTAAACATCAGTTCCTTCAGCAATCGTCAGTCATGGTCTGTAAAACTTTCTATGTCTTTAAGCAAATGTCCCTTTCTGCTGGTGGGCAAGTTAGTGGAGGTCTTGGCACTCACAGAAATGAAAGTTTGGTCTTTCTACAAATACCTATTTTCATTCTGCAGCTGTAAAGTGTGCATGTTGCTCTTTGTTTAGAGTCCCACGTCTTTCTGATGAGTGCTACAAATGATTTGTCTACTTTGGATATCCATAAGTATAAGCCACGTGCTGTGACTTAATCCAAGTGGTCCTCTGTGATAATGTCCATTTTTGGAGTATGCCGTCTCTGAAAATGTATCTTTACATTTCTCTTGTTGAGAGCCAATCCACAATCAGAACATATGACCTTCTCGTTTTTTTTTCAGTTTAGCATTCTCTCCCTTCTTTTGCAATTTTGGGGGTGGTCCAAAAGAGACAGGATCAGAGGAACAGGGGGTGGATACTAGAGACTTGGCAACCAAAACAACTATGGGTGGGGTAATCTGTTTTGGAGCTACAGAGGGAGATGAAGGTGCAAGTGGAGACTGGGTAACTAAAGCAGCATAGGGTAGGGATGTGGGACTTGCAGCTACAAAAAGAGAGGGAGGCAGAGGTGAAGAAGGTGCAACAGACGGCTCTGTATTAGAGCAACTGGCAACATGCCGTGCCAATGATTCTCTGCGTATTAATGTCTGGCTGCAGTAAAGACAGTGAAAATGGGCTGCAGTCCTGCACGGTTTATTGCATTTTGAGATGAAGTAACCTGCAAAATTGTTGAAACAAAGTTAGCAACACTGAAGACTATAGTATACCGATCAAGTTTCACAAAACACACACAAACAGATAAACAAAAGCCCCACTTTAGTTGTTTCCAAGAAACTCAGCTCATCTTGGCAATCTTCACATTAAGGTGCAAGTACAATTTTAGATTCGACATACTAGGGCTGCCCAATATATCGTTTCAGCATTGATATCACAACGTAATCATTCGCAATAGTCACATCACATATTTGCATGTGTTTTTGATGCCTGTGGTTGTATAACGATCTTAAAAGCATTTTATCATTCAGTTACTATACTTGAATAGCGTTAGACTCTGAAAAACAATAAAACACTTTTTTAATTGTCTCTTTTTCTCGATTTTTATTTGGAACAAAATGCCTAAAGTCATGAAATAAAGCTTGTCGAAAAATTGATTTTACAAGTAGAAGCAAAAATTAGGAAAATGAAGAGAGGCAGGCAGAACGTAAGCTAATGAAGATAAAAAGAAATATCGATTTACAATCAATAACAGGATGATTAATAATACAATAAACTACTAAATAAAATAATCCAATAATAATAATAATAAAATAATAATAATGGAATTTAGATAATGAAAATAGCCCATAGCGTATCCAGAACCTGACATGCCTAGGTGCATTTAAATAGCGTTAAAAGTGATACGAACGCAAACACTTCATAGCCTAATATTAATATCCACTCAATGGGTTAACCCCTTTAACTGAAGATGCTCCTTTAATGCATTGTTAAAATATTTTAAATTACACACCCCATCCACACTGTAAAATCATACCTGAACACTCTACGTCTAACAATACCAAGAGAACTGTTTTGTGTGACATTCATTAATTGCCCTTACCCCAGCAATGTGTATATTTATTTTATTATTACTGTATTGATTTGCTGTTTCTCTTTTTTTATGTAGTTTATATTCTTTATAGCAGTCAATAATAATAAATGTTACCTCTATGCCATACAGTGTCGAGATCGAGATGATTTGTGACATCATTTGTGTCAAAAGATTTTACATGCATGTAACCCCACCGGTCCGATCAGGGGCGAACCTGCGATAACGGAATGGGAGATGCTCAACAAGGAGGCGAAAGATCCCTGGATCACCTCTTGAGATCTGAGGAGTGAGGTTTACATGATTACCGGCTGGCTTTCATTACATTAGGGCAAATATAAATGTCTAAAACCTCATTTACTCATTTTAGGCTTGCTCATAATGCTTTTAATAGCCTACTTATAATATCCAAGACATTGATTTTAATATTAAAATGCAGATATTAGCTTTTTTCCTCACCTATTTCCTGGTTTAAAAAACTTAAATTGGTCCATTTCCACCTGCTGGTGAAAAAACAATCTGCAATCTATCGAATCTGCTATCAGCAATCTATTGCTTTTGCTGTTGCTTTGTTCCCAGATGTAATGTCGAATTTTAACAGCCGAATTTGAGCCAGTGAATTTATAAAAGAGAATTTTTTTAACTTAAATAAAATACACAGAAAATTGCCTTTTGAATGTTATACTTCGTATTTTAAAACAGAACTGAATATTTTTAAAGTGAAATCTGGAAGTCGAATATGAAGTATTGAATTTAAGTATGAAATTGTGTTCTGAATTAAACTATTTACAGCTTAAATAAGAGCAGTGTTATATTTCAGGACCTAAAATTACAAACCCCGGCAATTCAAGCTATTAAAATGCAAGCAGTTGTTAATTCAATGTATTTTTTTTTTCAGTTAGTGCTTTTCGACAAGCTTTTTATTTCAATACATTAGGCATTTATTTTGTTCCATATATTTATAGATTGTTATGCATGAAAATACTCACAACACATGCAAACACAGAACTTCCCTGCAAATAGCAAAGACCACATCAATAATGTGTTGAGGGACACCAAAAGGTGTATAGATTGTTTATTAGATTTTATGGAGATGCAATCTCACTGAAGAATCATCCAAATCGATCTAAAATTATAAATTCTACCCAAATAGAGATATTAATTCATCTGGTTTTCATATCGCAATATATATAGCAATGCTGGATTTTTCCAATATCATGCAGCCCTACTACATACAATGTATACATGTCCAAAAATCAATTAATATTTCAAGAAATGTTGCCATTGTACCTTTGTGCTTCACTGCATGACTTATGTGGTTATCCATGTGAATTTTAAAAGAATAATTTTCCTTTGCAATGAAAGGGCAGCAGGGACATTCAAAGCCCCCGTTCCGAAAGAACGTTTCTGCATCAGGCTTGGATTGAAAATGTGTAGGATGCTGTAAAACATGACACACAATGATTTTACATTAGTATTAAAGGATACATGGATTTGTCACATACACGAAAGCATTCAAGAAATGAAGCGGTTGCTGGTAAGAGTTATCAATCATTAAAGGGGTGGACGACAGTGTATTTTTAAGGCTTGGTTGTGTTTATAAGATGCAAAGCAATGTGTGTTCATGCTTCATTAGTAGAAAATTGTATTATTTGTTCACATATATTTAACAATTTATACAGCTACTCTGCTAACATGGAAACGACTGTCATATATTTCCTAGTTCCTCTGAAAGGCCCGTCCTCATGAGGCTCTGATTGGTCAACTAACATAATGTGCTGTGTGATTCACGGATCGGCTCCACATTACCAGGAAAAGCGTGACGCCCCTAAAAGGCATGCAGTCAGTCAGAGTAGCTGTTAGCCTTATCAGTTTGTGCCTGAATCAGACAGATCAAAACCTCAGGCCTGCTCTCTAAAATAAAATCTGACAAGTGACTTTCACATATATTCGGAATAAGCATGTGTAAGTAATATGAAACGTTCACATATCTTTCACGAGATAGTTATTTGAGATGTATAACGCAGGGAAAGCGGCCGCATAATGAGACACTGCAGCGCTGGTAAGGATTGTGGCTGTTTACAGGGACTTGACACCTCTAGCCACGCCCCTTCGCTGCGCGGAGTGTATGCACATGGGGAATTTGCATAACCTGAAGCGTTTGTTATCTCACTAGCCTGGATGTATTTTTTGTAGTGCCCAAACTTCGTTCACTGTAGGCTTTGCTAAGCTAACTTTGTAAAAGCAAATGTCTCTCTTTGCATTGAACTTTGAGCGCATTACATTCAGAGATGTTGTTTATGTTTACACAGCTTAGCCCTGAACTAAAGTTTAAAATATGATATCATAGTGCAGTGTTTCCCAACCCTGTTCCTGAAGGCACACCAACAGTACACATTTTCAACCTCTCCCTAATCAAACACACCTGAATCAACTTATCATAACATCAGAAGAGACTCCAACACCTGAAGTTAATGGGTCAGAAAAGGGAGACATCCAAAATATGAACTGTTGGTGTGCCTCCAGGAACAGGGTTGGGAAACACTGCCGTAGTGGACCACCTCTTTAAATATATGATATGTGACAGAGAGTGCTTTGTGTGTGGGCAGTGAAATCCATCTAAAGCCGCTTTTCCACTGCATTTTCACTTCAGTTTAGTACCGGTTAAAGTGTGGTCATCACTATAGTTGCACCACGTCTACTGCAATGACATCCTGAAAAACTTTCATCCCAGGTCATCCTTCCAGCTCTCACTGGATCTACTCCTTGGCTACTAACAAGCATCTGGACCTCCTCTAATGACCAGGATGCAGGCATTTCAGGTGTCTTCTACTTGTATAAAATGGTTTAATATTGTGGTTTTGGTGTCTGGTGTCACTAAGCATGGGATGAAAACAGTTTTCAAGGTATAATCGCAGTTTGGAAAATTCTAAGTTTTAAAACCTGCAAAAATATTCTGCTTTACTGATCCTAAGGCATGTCTACAATTTTTTATTTATGTTTTTTTTTCTTTAGGACAAGAGCATCTCCAGCAGAAAAGATATCCAAAGATGCCGTTTTAAATCTGTTTTTGAAACTAATGAAGACAGCAAAAGTCAATGCTTAATGTGATTTATTTAGCCTGACAAATTTACTGCTCCAAAATATTATAAGTGTTTCTCAAAAAATAAAATATATTGTGTTCAAAGTGGACATTTTATTATTATTTTTTTTTTTACCCAGACGTTTAAAAAGAATATATTTTAGAGCAGTAATCCCAATACCGTCAAATTGTGATATTTTTATCCAAGGTTATCATACCATCAGAATCTTATACCAGCCCATACCTAGGTGTCACAAATCCAATGTCACAAGTAGTGCAGATTCTCTCTGACCAATCGATGATTCGAAGTGTGCGCACGTCATGCTTTGGTAAATGTTTGGCTTGCTTGGAAGCTCACCAGAGATGGTACTAAACTCCAGGTACTAGGTATGGAATGCAGTGGAAAAGCTTTCAAAAGTAACAGGAAGTGGAACAGAGCCCTAAAGGGATAGTTCACCCCAAAAATTCAATTTACTTATTTACTCTCTCTCAAGTGGTTTCATTCAAACCTTTGTTTCTTTCTTGGATTGAATACAGAAGAAGATAATTTGAATAAAGCTCAAAACCTGTAACCATTGAATTCTATCGGAGGAAAACAAATACTTTAATTATCTTCTCTGTTAACAACAGAAGAAACTCATGAAACAAGTAAATGGTGAGTAAAGATTTCTATAGCATGAGGAGAATCACAGTAGTTGTGTAGTGTAACTGGATTGGTCTAGAATGCACACTATGCTCAAGTTTTCAAGATGTCAACAAGTCATTCTCCTCAAATACTGTCAACCTCAAACTTGTGGCATATATTGCGTTTGACGACATTTGATTGGAAATTTTAAACATTATTAAAATAAATCATACATTTAAAGTTGTTTTGTGCAAGTCATTCTCCTCAAATGCTATTGAAGGGGATTTCACATGCGAGTTCTGTATGTTTTTCTTTTTTATATGGCTAAACATCCACACTTACATAATTTATAGTTTTAAAATTAACATTCCTGGTAGATACGAATGCAGTTTTCTTCCTTTAACGTTACCTTAATCACATCTGCCACTGAAACCGTGGTTTTCCTCGGCTGTTGCGTTTCCCGAGCCGCTGTTTCCACGCGGAGAGCGATTTCAACCGCGCGTGCAAAAGTGAGCGCGTCCTCGGACAGCAGTCTTTTTTGACATGCTTCATTTTGTAGTCCGTTAACAAATCGATCACGTAAAGCGTCGTCTAAATTTGCCCCAAAATCACATTTGGCCGCACATTGTCGGAGTTCATCGACATACTGGGAAATAGTTTCATTGGGTTTTTGAATACGGCGTTGAAACAGCAAGCGTTCGGCTTTTATTAACTGCTTGTTTTCAAAGTGCACTTGTAGAATACTGACAATCTCTTTAAATGTTTTATCCTTAGGCTTTAGTGGTTGAACTAGATCCCGCAATAATCTGTAAGTGGAAGCTCCCATAGCAGTAAGCAAAGTCGCCACTTGCTTTGTATCGTCCACATCATTAGCAATCATAAACAGTTCTACTCGCTCGATATATGCAGACCACGACTCATGTTCTGGCTCATACTCATCCAGTCGTCCGATTCGGGCCATGATCCGTCAAACAACTTTCTTCGTCGCTAGTTTACTTTACATTAACGAGTCAAAACATCAGCAAATTTCTTCTTCGTCTTCTTCTTCTTTCTCTTCTTCTTCTTGTATCTGGGGAGTTACGCACCAGCGTAAATTGTACATAGCGCCACCAACTATATTGGAGTGGGTAAAATGGCTTCATTCTTCTTCTTCTTCTCATGAGTTTTATTGGCGGTTGGCATACAACTTCTAGCTGCATTACAGCCACCTGCTGGTTATGAGTGTGGGCCATGATCGCGCTTTCTATCCATCTTTACAAAATTTGAAAAACAAAATTTTCCAAAAAAATAAAAATAAAAATTTCCACCTACACCACTTATATTTAAATTCTTTTATCTAATTTAGTCATTTTTTAAAAAGAATTAAAAATTCTATACAGTCCTCATCTGACTTGTTTTTTAAAATTTTAACCAAATTAAAATTCATTTGAACTCTTTTCAAATTTAAAATAAATACTTTTCTTTCCCTATTGTACTTTGGACATATCATAATAACGTGTTCCACGGTTTCTTCTTGCCCACAATAATCACATTTTCCAGTCTTATGTTGTTTCATTTTGTACAATGTACTGTTGAGTCCTGTATGTCCAAATCTAATTCTTGAAATTATACTCTCTTCCCTCCTACTTCGACTTGTTTTTCTTCCTTTATCCACATTTCTTTGTATATTAAACAACCACCTCCCATTTTTTCCTTCCTCCCATTGTTTTTGCCACCTATTTTTTAAAAGTCGCTTGATTAAAACCCTCATCTCACTTTTACTATATTTTACTTCCATGTCTATAATTGATTTTCTTGTTGCTTCTTTAGCACCTTCATCTGACAACTCATTCCCTGTTATTCCACTATGAGCTGGAACCCAACAGAACTTAACTTCTAATCCCATCATCTGAATGCGATATAGTGTTTGCAATATCTCAATCAATATATCCTTTCTGCTTTCAGAATGTCCACTCTCTAATGTCATCAATGAGGAATTTGAGTCTGAACATACCAATGCTCCTAATGGTCTGTGTTCCTCAACCCATTGAAGTGCCATTAGTATTGCCACCATTTCTCCAGTATAAACTGACAGATCATCTGAGATTCTTTTAATAACTTTAATTTTAAAATCTATTACTGTGTATGCTACCCCCACTCTGTTTCCACTATCTTTAGATGCATCTGTATATATTAAAACATGATTAAAATATTTGTCTTTAAGATATGTTTGCACCATTTGAATATTAAAATTGCCCTCTGCACTCTTATCTCTTCTCTTTACCAGTGATGTATCAACAATGGGTTTTGGTAGTAACCATTCAGGAGTAATTGACCATGGTACTGTTGGACTAATGGACATCTTGTTTAGTTCCATTTCTTCTGCCTCTTATGGTACAATCCACCCAAAACTCTTGATATCTGACTTTCCTTTTTCCCAACAAGGTTTTAACACTTCCTTAACTGGATGATCAGAGTTATGTCCCTGTATATTGACCCAATAATTCATTGTCAATTGGACTCTCCTAATTTCTAGTGGCATTTCCCCAGTTTCAGTCTGAAGAGCTGCTGTAGGGGTAGACCTTATAGCCCCTGTTATTAATCGCAATGCCTTATACTGAATTTTATCTAGTTCCCTTAATAAACTTACATTAGCAGATTGAAATACTATACAACCATAATCCAGTACTGATTTTATTAAACCATTATACATTTTTTCATTGCAACCCTTTCAGCTCCCCAGTCTTTACCCAGCAAACATCTCATTACATTCTGTGCTTTCCTGCATTTATCCATAACTTCCTCAATGTGTACTTTAAAATTGAGAAAATGGCTTCATTGATTTCCATCACTGCCTAAATGTCTTCCATCATATCTGCTCCTAATAGGTGTTACATTCTATTTTCTTGTCTGTTTTTTCCTTATATATATATGATAGACTTGATAGCATCACGCAGTTGCTGCAGATTTGTCACATCTATGATGCAAACTTCCGTTCCACCACTTCCCTAAGGTGCATTGAGCTCTGGTGACTGTGGAGGCCATTTGAGTACAGTGAACTCATTGTCATGTTCAAGAAACCAGTCTGAGATGATTTGCGCTTTATGATGCTTTTTTAACATGACAATGAGTTCACTACTTAAATGGTCTCCACAGTCACCAGAACTCAATCCAAATGAGAATTTTGGTGGAACGGGAGATTCACATAAGGATGTGGAGCCAACAAATCTGCAGAAACTGCATGATGCTATCATGTCAATATGGACCAAATCTCTGAGGAATATTTCTAGTACCTTGTTGAATCTAAACCATTAAGGATTAAGGCAGTTCTGAAGGCAAAAGTGGGTCCAAACCAGTACTAGTAAATGTACCTAATAAAGTGGCCGGTAAGTGTATATATACAGCCGATTTCTTACAAATAATTAAACAGGCTGTAGCAACATTTCTTATGTCCTAACTTGTAAAACTGACAACTTCTGTTCTGTTTTCGGTCATTGTTTAAACTTTAGATACTTTTTGAATGTGATATTATTCTCTTCTTTTTTGTCTGAGTCTAAAATGTTTTCCCAGAAATCATCTATATTTTATCATTAAAATTTAAAACTCTTTCGCTAATCTGTCAGCTTTTTCACTTCTTTAAACCTCTATATTGCAGATACTGATCTTTCACATATCATTATCATTATTCAAAGCGGAACTGAGAGATTGTGTTCTCTGCAGTTTTATTTCCTTGAGATTTCCTTTTCATTGTACACACGATTGATAAATGCAGACAACAAATAGAGACAATTACCCTGTTTATTAAGCCTAAAATATTTAAGTACAATAGAAAATAAAGCGACAATTAACATTCTGGAAAAGAATATTTCAAGTAGTAAACATATAATACTTAATATATCCCAAGTGATGTTTAATGGAAATAAGATTTGTCATGACATTTCTAAACATAATAGCTTTGATGACCAAATTCTAATAACTAATTTTTAAAATTTTTAAAAATAACAAATTTTTTCTAATAACTAAGTTTTCGGCTTAAAGTTTTTAATTAAAAGGCAATTTAAAGGCTTAATTAGGTGAACTATATGCAAGTTATTAGATAACAGTGGTTTGATCTGTACTCAACTGAAGAAAAATTAAGGGGCCTAATAAAATTGACCCTAAAAATGTATTAATTAAAAATTACATTTTTCCCAGAGATGGGTTGCAGCTGGAATGGCATCCGCTGCGTAAAAACGTGCTGGATAAGTTGGCGGTTCATTCCGCTGTGTCGACCCTGGATTAATAAAGGGACTAATCCGACAAGAAAATGAATAAATGAATAAAAATTTAATTAATTATTTAAAACAATGATAAATACTGCTTTTATTAAAGCCAAACTAAAATAAATAATACTTTCTCCTGAAGAAAAAGTATAATAGGAAATAGTGTTAAAATTGTATTGCTCCCTTAAACATCACTTGAGAAATATTGGAAAAAGAATACAAATTTAACAGGGAATCAATAAAATAACAGAAAAAGTACTGGCAGCCCATTTTTGAGGTGTAATGTCAGGTTCCCATAATGCAGCTCTAAAGCATAAACAACTGAAAAACGGTTCATTAACAGACATTTTTACAGTATGCCATTTACCAAGACAACACTGAAGTATAATATGGGAAAAATAGGATATTTCAAAGTGCAGCAAGCGATTGCAGTAATAACAGCAATAAAAAATAATCCTTCTACAATGTATTTTGATCCCCGACTCATTTTATCTTCATATCATATAATACACCTTCACGGACAATACAACCTGAAACAATGGCACAAGACAAAATAATATTAGCCACAATCCGTAAACAGATACAGAAAGACAAGTACATAATATGTGAACTCAATAATATCCCTTCATTCTCTAACCGAAGTCTTCAAGATATAGCGTTATAGTGTAAGGTGAGCCACTGGCTTTTTAAAAGGCTTTTTTTTTTTTTCAGACTAATGTAAAAGAAACATCTAAAATGTATTTCTGTAGTCAAATTTGATCATTTAGTGTCTGTAGGTTTTAGTTAAAGGGGCCGTTTTCTTATTTCCACTTCAGCAGATTTACACAAACACCAAACTTTACTATTTCAGCCAACTCGAATGTTATCCCTCAATTGAATAGGCTGATAGATATGGGCCACTACAGGCCTTCTGCACCTACTGGTAGAGTCAGAAGGCTGTTATCATCCATCCACATAGTTAATCAGCTATAAATCACATACGGTTGGGCCAGAAGTTAACGATAATTATTTATATTACTTATTACATTTGTCATTAATTGCATTTTATTAACGTCTACCCCTACCTTAAACCCAACTGTCACAGTAATGTAAAAACAGATCTGGATCTGGAGTCTTCTCTATTAGTATAGCCAATTAACCATGTGGATGGATGATAACAGCCTTCTGAGCCTACCAGGAGACGCAGAAGGCCCCTACTGGCCCATATCTATCAGCTGATTACCACTGATAACGCAGAGTCAATCGAGTGATAACATTCAAAGCAGGTGACTATTTTATATTCATATCTTTATTGTGAAAGTATTGTACCCTGTATATACTCTGTGTGAAGTATATTCCCTGATTCTATACTATTTATATTAAGTTTTTTAATTCTGGCAGTAGTTTCTAAATCACAGGTGTCAAACTCAGTTCCTGGAGGGCTGCAGCTCTGCACAGTTTAGTTCTAACCCTGCTTCAATGCACTTACCTGTAAGTTTCAAACATGACCGAAGGACTTAATTAGTTTGATCAGGAGTGTTTGAAGGTGCTGTATGTAGGTTTTTGACTATACATAATAATTGTTTGCAGATATTTAAGAAACATGCCAAGTGAACATTCTTGTTTATCTGAAAAACAACGCTTAAGTCAGATATTCTGCTTTGAAAATGTCGTGCCATTACATTGTATTCTCCTAAACAGACCATTTTTGAGCCTCCTTTGTTTATGTTCAGTTATTTCACTTTAAAGACAATCAAAAGAACTCATTTTTCACTTTAAAAGTAAAATTACTGAGCCTACAAACAAGAGTCTGAGAAAAATGCTAATTTTAGAAGAAAGTATCAAATGGCATTTAGAGGTTTGTTCATCTAAACTCTTCATATATCAATTCGAGGTGTTGTTTAAAACAATTAATATGGAAAATATTCCTTCTATCGCGTGCCGGTGCTTTTATATAGAAAACTATTTAAATCAGCCTTTAGGCTAGATCGTCAGACTCGCTCCTGGTTGGTCCTCAATCTGGCAACCTGCACTTGCGTTTGTTTTGATCCAGGTATGCGATACCTAAGTCAACCACTGGGTGTCAAACTTACATACTGCACCTTTAACTAGGATTGAAACTAAACTGTGCAGAGCTGCGGCCCTCCAGAATCTGGCTTTGACACCTGTGTTCTAAATCATAAAATGATAAAAAAAAAAAAAATTCTCTGTAAAAACCTTTGACTCAAACATGACAAAAAAACTAAACATGTATTTTAAACCTGACTTCATCCAATGCTCCGATTTTTTGTGCTAGAAATGTATGCAAATTAGCAAATATTTAAATAAACACCTTATTTACAGCCCCAAACATAACCTGTAATACAAAAAAAAGTTTCCAAATCGTAATTTAATCAACTGGGAAAATATGGCGAAATTAGTCTTAGCGTAAAACAAAACAGTGTCACATTATAACCAGTATAGTGTTGAGTTTATAGTACACCATAGGTCTCAAATTCAATTCCTGGAGAGCCGCAGCTCTGCACAGTTTTGTTCCAACCCTAATCAAACACAGCTTATCCAAAAATTCAAGGTGTTCAAAAGAGTCATGAACACCTTGATTAGTTGGATCAGCTGTGTTTGATCAGGGTTGGACCAAAACTGTGCAGAGCTGCGGCTCTCCAGGAATTGAGTTTGAGACCTGTGTAGTACACTGTAAAAAATAGCGATTAATTTACAGTTTCTGTATTTTGTGATTCACAAGTGCTCTCCATTTATTTACGATTGTGAATTGCATTATGGGATGTTGATCTCTGCTCTGTTCACTTTTGATGTTGAAAATTTAACTCTACAGTATAATAAAGTAACTTTTATTGACATTTTAGTAGTTTGAATTAATATAATGTGTAAGAAATAATATATAAAGAAATAAGTCTGTAAAATTACTGTATTGTATCAAAATTACTGTAAAATTATTGTAACATTTTTGTATCATAATATACAACACCAACCCGAACAATATATTACTTTAAACTATTCAAAATGTTCATAAAAGTCACCTTTTCAACATTTTCAAGGTTGAAAGTAGTCGAAAGAAAGCTTAAGGTCCCATAATGCAATTCAAAAGCAAAAATAAATGGAGAAGAATAAAAAACATGAATCACAAAATATGAAAAACTGCAAATTAACATAGATTTTTTTTGTAGTGCAGGATTCTACACAATGACACCAGAGGACACAAAGCTGCTCCCTCTAGCGACGGAGGAAGTGATGTAATACATGTCTTCCTCTCTTGCCATCCCGCCATCCTCTCCGTCATCATGGTAAGGAGTCTGTTTGTCGTCTCTGGAGGAACGCAGATGGTCTTTGTCATCATAGAAAGCTGAGAGATCCTGTCAGAGAGGAGATTGTGATGTTGTGATTAGAGTCAAAGAGCTTGATGTGTTTCTAGAATGGAGATGATTATGATCTGTGAGTAACAGGTCCTGAATAATACATGCAGAATGAACACGCTATTAAATATGTATGATTTACCATCTTAAGTGCCAAGAAGAATTAGAGGAATAAAGAGAAGGAGAGAAATCTTACTGTCATCGGCTCTTCTTTCTCGGTTTCATGGTGGATGTAGTCAGCTTCAGGTCTACCGATGCTTGGCTTTAAAAGAGGGGAAAAAAAGGTGAAATGCTGAGCTTAGGGAACTTAATAAATATGGTTAATGAACAAACATTGAAATGAAAACTTTTAACTGTATGCCTTATACTTACACTACCTGAGGCTGGAAATCATTAGTAAAATGCTAAAATCTTGCTTTTTTCAGCAACAACAAAGAAATAAAAATAAAATAAAAAGCTGTGCTGTACAGTGTTAAAAAAAATAATAATAAAATAAAATAAATAAAAATGAGAACTAAAGCCCTAATAAAATAAATTAAATGTAAATAAAACCTAAATAAGTACAACACAGTTAATTAAAATAACAGTCATATAACAGATTTAGTTATAGCACACATTTCTGAATATACAGAGAAATCTTTACTTTCCATCACAGCTATTCTAGCACTGTAACTTTAATTCTATATTACTTTGTATTAATATTTAGAATATATTATTATTAATAATAATGCATTATTTTATAATTCATATATGATAAAATATTTATTTAATATTTTTAAGCATAGTTTAATCATCACTTAGATTTACTTATAGAATACATTTACGATTATGAAATAAACTTTCATTTTACTTTCATTTTATATCTTGTGTTTTTATTTCAATTTGGCTATGAAATAGTTTGTATTAGCCTTTACACTGATAAAAGTGTTTTAAAAAGCTTAATTATTTTTTAAAAGCTAAATAAAGTTACATTAAAATTAAAATATATGAAAAAAAAATCATGTCTAATTAATTTACCAATTCATTTATTAATTTTCCTTCAACTTAGTCTCTTTTTTATCAGAGGTCACCACAGCGGAATGAATTGCCAACTATTCCAGCATACAGTATGTTTACACAGCGAATGCCCTTCCAGTGCAACCCAGTACTGGAACAAATCAACATATCTAATATATCATTTATTTTCATTTTTGTTAAGCACATCTATATCTATTTCAGCTCTAATGTCATTTCCAGAATCCATTTGGTTTCTTTCAACTATAACGCACTGCATTCAGATTTGAACTGAATCATAACTTCTAAGAAAACAAAATAAAAGCTGAGCAAAATGTATTTGAAAATATGTAAGAATTTCCATCTTCCTTAAATAAAATTCCTTTTATTACTTTTAGTCTCCAAGAGTTTACAATAAATGATCTAAAGAGCATCTTGTAAAAATAGCCAATTATCAATTTATTACATATGTTTCATTGTTGCTTTGATGAATTAATCCATTCACTTAAAAAAAAAAAAAAAAAAAAAAAAATATATATATATATATATATATATATATATATATATCATATATTATTAATATAATTTATTTATTTATTTATTTATTTATTTATTTATTTATTTATTTCTGCCTAATTTCTATTTACTTGAATCAAATAACCGTTTTAATGATCTTAACTTTATTACAGTCATCAGTCAAACTGACTACAAATATTAAGTTAAACAATTTGTTGGTCAAAACCTGATTAACTGATTAAATTGAATTAAAGTAGCATTTATTGTCTTCACTTTTTCATTTTTTATAGCAATAAAAGAATCTGCCAAATGATTAAATGTAAATGAAAATGCATGTACAGTATATGAGAATCCCCTTTGAAACATTTTTAGACTTTTCAAAACCTATAACAACCCGAATATATTAATAACCTGAATTGCAGATATTAACATCTTCTTTTAATTCAAAGAATTAATTTATTATCTCTCTGTAGTTGAAAATTAATTGACTTGCATTTGATCAATGAAGAAATGAAGAAGAGACCGTCCAGCTCTACTCACTGTGTCTGAATAGGAAACCGTCTTGATTGGAGGAGGAGGTTTGTGAGTTGGTGGACGACTGTAAAAACAGACACACAAACAGACAATCAAAAACAGTTTGTTTATTAGTTACTTTTTTTACCAATCACAGGCACGATATTTGAGAAACTGCAGTACTCACTCAGCGTATTTCTTGCGGACGACCACTATGACAGCTGCAATTATGGCTACCAGGATGATCACACCTAGAATCCCACCAACAATAGCTCCGGTAGAAGAACCTGTCTCGCTCTGACGAAAATCTAAAGGGACAGACAGAGAGAGACTTAGATCTTCATGAAGTATTTAATAACAGTCATAGGGCCAATGATCATTTGAAATAAAACAGCTCAATGTACTGTTTATTCTCCTCTGTCAGAGTTATTTGCATGCTGACACAAGACTCGACCACCCGCACACCATATGACAACACATACAGTTTATACACAAGTTATGACTGTTTATAAATCCTGCAGGACTGTTTCACACAGCAGGTCGGTGGCTTCTTTAGGTTGAAATGGATATGATTAATGATTATAATTATTCATTCATTCATTAGCGGAATGAACCGCCAACTTATCCAGCATATTTTTATACAGCGAATGCCCTTCCAGCTGCAACCCACCTCTGGGAAATATCCAAACACACTCACTCACACTCATACACTACAAACAATTTAGCCTACCCAATTCACCTGTACCGCATGTCTTTGGACTGTGGGGGAAACCAGAGTACCCGGAGGAACCCCACGCGAACGCAGGGAGAACATGCAAACTTTACACAGAAATGCCAACTGACCCAGCCGAGGCTCAAACCAGCGACCTTCTTACTGTGAGGCGACAGCACTACCTACTGCGCCATTGCGTATGTTGTAGTGTTGTAGATGTTGTACTGTTGGTTTTATCGAACATGGACCTTCAGCATGCACTGGGGCGGTTTGCTGCTGAGTGTGATGCGGCTGGGATGAGAATCAGCACCTTCAAGTCTGAGGCCATGGTGCTCCACCGGAAAAAGGTGGTTTTCCATCTCCAGGTTGAAGGAGAGTCCTTACCCCAGGTGGAGGAGTTCAAGTATCTTGAGGTTTTGTTCATGAGTGAGGGAAGGATGGAACGTGAGATTGACAGGCGGATTGGTGTGGCAGTAATAAGGTCGATGTACTGGTCTGTTGTGGTGAAGAAGGAGCTGAGCCAAAAGGCAAAGCTCTCGATTTACCGGTCAATCTATGTTCCTACTCTCACCCATGATCATGAGCTTTGAGTCATGATGAAAGGACAAGATCTCGGGTTCAAGCGGCCGAAATTAGTTTCCTTCGCAGGGTGGCAGGGCGCACCCTTATAGATAAGGTGAGGCGCTTTTTCAGGAGCTGGGAGTAGAGCCGCTGTCCTCCACATCAAGAGAAGTCAGCTGAGGTGGCTCGGGCATCTGTTTCGGATGCCTCCTGGACACCTACCAAGGGAGGTGTTTCAGGCATATCCCACTGGGAGGAGGCCTCGGGGAAGACCCAGGACATGCTGGAGGGACTATGTCTCTCAACTGGCCTGGAAACGCCTCTGGATCCCCCCGGAAGAGCTAGAGGAAGTGTCTGGGGTAAGGGAAATCTGGAGTTCTCTCCTAAGACTGCTGCCCCTGCGACCCAGCCCCGGATAAGCGGACAAAAATGACATGACATGATAATTTATTTTAGTGGTAGATAAGCACTTCTATCTATCTGTTTCAGCTCTTATGTCATTTTCAGAAACAATTTAGTTTCTGTAAACAATAACGCACAGCATTCAGATTTTAACTGAATCATAACTTCTAAGAAAACAAAATAAATTTATTTTAAGAAATGTAATATTTTCCATATTCCTTAAAAGCACTTTCCTTAGTTTCAGTCGTCAAGAGTTTACAAGTAATGATCATCTAAAAAGAATTTTGTTGTACAAATGACTTTGTGAATGGCACTTTGTGAGTGTTGAATTTAAGGCTACCCTGAATTATCCAGGGGAAAATTCTATAGAACTCATCATACTGATTAACTAGAAAAAATTACAGCTATTAAGAATATGTCAAACCTCTGTCACTAGGTTAAAAGTATTTTTTACGAATCTTGTATCTCATATTTTATAATTAGGCCTTTTGCAGTTGTTTTATTTATCAGTTGGAGTAAAATTGTCTTATATTTTTCTGTTTAATGATATTTAAAAATTCTAGTTAACCTAAATCAGAGATGCCCAAAGTAGGGCCCGCAGGCCAAAGTTGGCCCATCGTAACCTTTTATTTGGCCCACCATCCCATCTTAGAAGAGAGTAAGAATGATGGAGAGGGTTTGGTGCGCTTTATTACTCAGCTACCAAAAAAGCAAATTGAAATTAAATGTTTCAATTAAATGTTGTAAATGAATCTGATTTTGGTTTCCTCCGAGTGCTCCGATTTCCCCACACAGTCCAAAGACATGCGCAATAGGTGAATTGAATAAACAAAATTTGCCATAGTGTAAGTGTGTGAATGAGTGTATATGTGCTTTTCCCCATTACTGGGTTGCAGCTGGGAGGGCATGCGCTGTGTAAAACACATTCTAGATAAGTTGGCCGTTCATTCCACTGTGGCGACCCCTGATAAATAATGGGACTAACCTGAAGGAAAGTCACTGAATGAATGAATGAATGAATGAATGAATGAGTCTGATTTTTTAAGGTAAATACTGTCACTCGACGGACAGAGAACTAGACTTCAGTGAGCATATCAAGGCAAAAACTTGTGTAACTTTATTCTGTAAATTTGTTTTTACTGTAGTAAGTTCATTCTAAAATGTACAAAAATATATACTGTATTAGTTCATATAAAGCAATGTTATATTTAAATTTTATTAAATAAATTTGGAAATAACCCATGGAAATTATATTTACATGCGGTCCACTAGCCTCAATCACGTTTGGTTTTTACCCCTTTATACGGAAAAGTTTGGGCACCCCTGCCCTAGCCCTGGCTCTAAATAATGAAAATATAAGTAAATAAATGACTTTTGGTTCAACAACTTGCTGTTACACTAGATGGCGCTGCAACTGTATAAAACAATTCATTGCGTTCATCTCCACTAGGACATATTCTAGATATTCCAGACGCAAAATACCTGTCACGACCATAAAAGTGCAGCGTTTACTGAAAATATAGTAAGTGTCTCAGATCACTCACATTATGCAGGTGTTTCACTGACAGGCAGTTTAAAGTCTGGCACGCGGCCGAGAGCGCGCGCTGGCCACTGTCCACAAGTCATCAGCGCGGGGATGTCAACAGTAAAAGCGAAATAAAAATAAAGAAAGGCCGGCCAGACAAACCGGTTTAAATGACAGCAGGAATGTTTCCTTTGAAGGAGGAAGGATTTAAAAGAAAGACAAGAGTTTGGATGAAGGGACGTGTGCGCGTCACGTCTGGCTGAATATCTGCCTTGTCAATCACATGTCCTTCTTTCACTCCTTCCGTCTCGCGCTGTCAATCTCTCCATCATATCCTCAAGCGCTCTTTCCTCTTTTCTTATGCCTGGTTCAGCTCAAAAGACTGCAGATTCGACTATGTATAGCATATCGTTTTATTACAAGTACCCTGTCTTTTTAAAATCGATTTTGGTCGCACCACGTGTCAAATGTCGACTGACAAAACAAGTTCTCGTTAAACGTCAATTGTTTCTTGTTCATGAATACATACCATTTGTCACAACAAGACTATGTCATCAATTTAATCCCAACTTAATGGCGTGGTCAAATGTAATGTTCATTGGATTTTCAGAGCTGAGTCATTCGGAACTTTTGTAATTTTGCATAAAGGCAAAAGATATATATTTAATAGTTTTATTTAATAGTAAGTATCCTATATGCTTAGTTTACATGGATTCACCGCATTGATAAAAAAGTGCATGTTTTGATAGCGACTTCTGTGTTGGTTGTGCTTAGTCATTGACAAAAAGCAAAGTATAATTTTTACTTTAATATTTGCTGAATTTTTGCAAACGGGACAAAACTAATAACTAGACACCCACAGGTGGTATGACAAGGGGGATCGATAAAATGAGGTGCCGGATTAGATTTCAGAGGTGCTGTTCTGACCTGGCTGTTCCAGCACAAATTAAGCCCTGAACCCCGCCAGTCCTGCTCCACACAATTAATTAGTAACGCTCTGAGCAGGGATCGAACTGGCGACTATCCGCATGGAAACATCTGTTGCTAGAGCACCTTTATAGGTCAGAGGAGTGAGGTTTACCTGTACAGCACTTCACTAGCTGGCCTCTGATACACTCACCCCCTTAAGACCCGCCCCCCCCCTCTCCCAAACTTAGCGTGATTTCCAGATGACTGTGCTAGAATCAGTCAGCTACATCTGGCAACACTGGTTGAGGGTGGCGTGACCAACACAATTTGACGGCAATTCGTAACTTTTGATTTAGTGGCTAAATTGTACGAATTCGTATTATCTAATTCGTACAATTTAGTACGATTTGCTCATCCCCCAATGACGGTTGGGTTTAGGGGTGGGGTTAGGTGCCACGCCTCCTTTTTTAAAAGTGTACAATTTCGTATGACTGAACTCGTACAAATTCGTACGAATTAGCCACTAAACTGACAAAACGTAAAAAAAAAAAAGTTTTCTTGTGAGATCAGGCTGGCTTGACAGTCCTTTGCCTAGACCGCAAGTTCAGCTTGCTCCTGCCCTGCTGCTACACTAGGTATGCTTTGGTATGCTATGAATAGTTGGCGGTTCATTTTGATGTGGCGACCTCTCTTAGCCAAAAAGAAAATGTATGAATCAATGAAAACAATGATATCAGACCCACTTAGATGTACCGTCTCTGTAATTCAATGCATATCTCTGTTCGCTTTTCATAATGCTGTCATTCAAATACAGTCCACTTGATGATTAATGCCTAAATATCCCCATTCCACTTGGTTCATTCGTAATCAATATAAATTTAAATAAATTCTGTTTTCACTCCTCAACATTTGCTGCAACATAGCAAGGTGACTAATTAAGCTAGTATTAGCATGAATGTTCATTAATTGTTCACATTTTGCTATTAACGGCATCATGTAGTCTTTGTTGGAGCATTGAATTAGTTACACTGTTGGCACCAATAGTCTTGTGGTTACTGCACTAATTATTCCCGGCTTGAGGTGTAGTTTTGCCTCCAACGGCCAAGACCCAATCTAATGAGTTTTTTGTGGAAAGAAGAAAAATCCTGCCTAGTGACAACTATTACTGAAAGACATGACAGTAAGAAGAAACAAGATCCAGGATGAATGCTGATCTTCCAGTTGTGAGTTATAAATGACAATCACTCAGAGAAAAGTCCCCAACTGGCATTTACTCTTCGTCTGAATCCACTAATAGTTACTTTACAGAGTTAACAAACAAGAGGCCTATAAATAGCACAGAATATTCAATGTTGTATAGGCCATAATGTAAAAAATGTAATGTTTGAAAAACCATTAAGAAATGGAAAGACACTGAAGAAAATAATAAATAATTATTCACAGCATTTTGAAGAGACCACGATATCAATCTTGTGTGTATTCAACATCGGCATATGTCTACTTTAAATAAATATAGATGATCTACAGTGATTGGCAAATGTTTGGTGAAGCTACAATCCAAATCTCCCGCAAAAGCTGCACACACTGTACCAGCTGACTGTACTTTATATTATCACAGAAGTACTACATTACACACAGTTGACAGAATTACGCCATTACACAAACAGAATGAGCAAAACACCATTCAAATGTAAAAACACAACCAGGGAGACAGCTGATTCATTGGAGAAAGAGCCTTTAGCAGTGGACCAGGCTGAGAGAGAATATGAGGTGCAGAGGAAGTGAAGGTCACCGCAGGCAGAGGCAGAATGAGGGATGAATATGAGGCTTTGCGTGTTTGTGTTTGCGTGTGCGTGTGCGTGTGTGTGTGTGTGTGTGTGTGTGTGTGTGTGTGTGTGCGTGTGTGTGTGTGCGTGCATATGGAGCAATGGCGCAAGAAAATGGGAAAAAACTCAATCAATCATCAACGTGACATCTCCGTTTATAAACTCCAGTCTGTTGCTTAGAGTCTCAGACAGAACGTTCATGCGAGGTTTACTGCCAAATAAATAGTAGACACAGATACTGACATGCATTAACTTCTCAGTGGCCGAATTGGCTTTATCACATTAAAGGGACAGTGCACCCAAAAATGAAACTGATATATTCATTTATGCAGTTTTGGAGAAATAAGTAATATATTAGTTTAATATCTTACTCTTAACTCGCGTGCGCGCACACACACACACACACACACTTAAAAATTTATATTGAGTTTTTATATTTATAATGAGATCAATCAACATAATTCTTGAGGGTTTTTGTGGGATAACTTTGGTTTATGTTCAATCAACTTAAATTTCTAAAAACAATTACATTAACTTAATTGAATTGTGTTGAGACAACATGAAGGAATTGTGTGGAACCCAGCATTTTTAGGGTGCATACTGCATACACTACATATTGCTGCTTGTTAAAACTACTTACATAAAATAAGCTCAAACACAATTCTTCAGGTTTTTTTGGGGACAACTTAATTGTGTTATGTTCAATCCACTTCAATCTGTCAAAACCAATTAACTTAATTTATTTGAGTTGGGACCACATGAATTAATTGGGTGGAATCCTGCATTTTTTTTACTGTGTAAATTACTTACAAGACTGAATTAATGTACAATTTTACACCAAAGGTGCAGAAGAGGAAAGACAATAAATTATTCAAATAAATTAATTAAATAATTCTATATTATTTTCATATATTTGTATATATTGTTTTAATATGTATGCAATTGAATCGTACTCTTAAAAAACGATTACTGCTGCTTGTTTAAACTACCTGTTTAAAATGAGCTGAAACAACACAATTCTTGTCATTTCTTTGGCTAACTAATTTGTTTTATGTTCACTGTACTTAAATTTGTAAATGATTAAGTTAACTTAAGCGTTTTGTGTTTGGACAACATGAAGGAATAGTGTTGGTCCAACTACCTGGTTAGGCGACTTGTAGTTTTCAGCATGCTTTGCGTGGGATTGAATGAAGAGATGGAAATGTTGACAATAAAAGTAATCTTGGGTGTTTAAAGTTAATAGAAAGACTCAATCTTCACTTTAGTTTGAAGGTTTAGAAGAGTTTCTTGTAGTGCTTTAGGTTTTGAGATTACCACCTTGCAGAAACACGTGTTGGCTGCTTAATTAGTAAAAATGCAGTTTGTTACTTTGCTCAGTGAGCAATAACTGTCCTAAAATTAGTTCTGAGATCAGTCTCAATCAACTGTATATGTAACTGATGAAACATGCTTATAAATAGCTCTTTTAGTTCTTTCAGTTCATTAACTTAAAATAAAACTAAGGGACTTTGAAATGTACAACACATAATAGACATACATGATATTACCAGACCTTTAATAAATAAAACTTCAATAAAAATACAAATGTATTTAAACTTTTATTTAATAAAATCATGTTGGACCAACTCAATTGCATTTAATTGTGTAAATAGTTTTTTTTGTTGTTGGTGCTAAACAAATTTATTGGATGGAAATCCTGCCCTCAATTAAATTCAGTTCATCCAATGAGTTATTTCTTTGAGTGTACCTAAAAAAATGTAAAACATTTCATTATATAATTTAATAAAATATATTTTATATTTATTGCTTCCTTTAATTCAATTTAATTAACAATGATCTGTTTTTTCCAATGAACTCTTAAAATAAATTTATTTCCACTAAGCAAAATTTCCCTTGTTTATCAAATCCAGATTAGAGATAAACGTTTGTAGCTTTGTTGATCTTTTCTGTGGCCTTGGCTCATAGTTCAGAGTAACTGAAACTAAAAGCATTTTGAAAGCTCCTGGGCTCAATAAACCACAGTATGCAATAATTCAGTTATGGCGATTAGCATCAGGTCACATGACCCATCTCTGCCACGGCAATCCTATTTCACACGGTGTGTCTAAAGTGGCAGGTTGATAGGATTAATTTGTTGAATAAACAATTTAAGGTGAATTATGGATGTGTCAATGTGAAAAGACTTACGTAATTAGGGGGATTATGGCTGTAGACATGATGCTCCGTCAACCTTGGACCACAAATATACTGTGTGTGTGCTTGTGTTTGTGCGTGCGTGTGTGTGTGTGCAGAAATGAAGCCAAGCCTCCAGATCCACACTTAATGGAGTTAGATTATCAGCATCCATTCTGACTGAGTGCAATCTGACATCAGAGAACATTTCCCATGAGACACCGCATCCCGGTGAATAACAATAAGACCGAGACAGATCAAAGAGAGATGATGACACATCTGACAGTGGAAACTCAAACGCTCGACGCACATGTTGTGACATATAACCCAGCACACATGACGAAACCAGCCTCTGAGCTCCAGCAAAGCCCCGAAAGGTGAACAAAATAACCTGAATGCTATCATCTGGAGTGTCAAGAAACTTTTATGGGGGCTACAGTGGTGGTCCTGAACACTTTGTCTCCTTTAGGCAAAAAATTTTTTTACCAAAGAAAGAAAATATCCACTTTTTAACAACTTAGTATTGTCAGATGTGACTAGTAGCCTAGCAGTATATTTTATTTAGGATGCTAATCAGATCCTTTATACAGGATAGATGTTTTGAAAGCAGGTTCATAGTAATAAACATGAAGATAGCAGTAATAAAGTGTCCATTAAAGGCACAACATATAAGATTAAAATCTCCATAAACCACTGTAACAGTGTTATATATAAAATCGGATGCAGTCGATTGTGGCATAATAAAAGCTCAGCTGCCTTCACATTCACCAGAGTGCCTACCAGACACAGTAGAGGGCACTCTACATCTCACATCATCAACTCACCTGGACTATATGTACCGCAATGCTTTACACCTCACACCTGATTCACATGAACTGGACACTGATTGCAGAGCACCTGCAGCCAATCTACACACACATAAAACCACCTCAGTCACTGCGAAGTCTTGTTGCAGTTTATGTGCATTTCTGGGCATGTTTTTATTTGCTTTGCCCTAATGGGAAGTTTGAATCTTTTCCATAAACCGTATCGTTCGGACAGTTTGTTTCAATGAACTGGATCACCGGTTCTTTTATGCTACAATGTAATGATGTCATCCTTAATGACGTAATGACAATCATCCCATGTTAAATCATGCATGCGCAGTATTATCAGGTCACCGGTTCCGATCTCAGTGTACTGTTCTAATAACTGAATAACTCTGGAAACTGATTTAGAGTCAGAGCGGATATCAGGTATGTTAAAAATTTATTTGTGGAGAAGTGTTTACTGGAGAAGCAAACCATTTCAAACGGTTCAGTTCGATTTGGTAAACTAGTTCTACTGGTTCACTTAGAATAGGGATGTCCAAACTCTGTCCTGTAGGGCCGGTGTCCTGGAAAGTTTAGCTTTAACCCTAATCAAACACACCTGAACCAGCTGTTACTAGATATACTAGATGCTAGAAACTTCTTGACAGGTATGTTGAAGTTGGAGCTAATTTCAGCAGGACATCAGCCATCCAGGACCGAGTATGGACACCCCTGATTTAGAAAAACTGGTTTAAAGGAATGATTCGTTCAGGATCAGCCATCACTGGTGGCCTGCCTTGCTTGTTATCTTGGACTGTTTTCTTGATTTTGAGGGTTTCCTGCCTGCCTCAACCTTTGCCTAGATTTTGGATTTAGGACAGTGGTTTCCAAAATGGGGGTTGGGACTCCCTGGGGGGGTCGCGACACAATAAGGGGGGTCATTTGTTGATTTCCAAAAATATCTTACATGTTATTAAACTTTTAGAATGACTATATTTAATTCATAACCCACAGAAGATATAAATAGTATTTAATTGTTACATGAAAAACAACATGCGAATAAAAAGCCATCCTTTTGATTCTTTTTCCATTGGATTGCAACCCCTGGGGTTATTTCGCTAGATTAATGACACAGCAATAGTGTTAGCTGCAGCAGACTGATTTTACAGCACAATGTTAAACTTTGACATCTTTACGGCACTCACGTACAATAAAAATTAAGGCCACGGCTGAACATAGAGGACGATCTCCAAGTCCTGATCTCCAAAAGTAAACCAAGAAAAGTCTAATTAAGTGAGGTTAATATTAAATTAAATGAATAATGACTATAAAAAAATCATATGGTTGTTAGACTGTTGCACTTTTTGTGTCGTCAATAAGCTTTATAGTTTCTATTGGTGTATGTGCACCATTGTGTGCAGTGTTTGTATGTTTATAACCACCTTCAAGGATAGTGGGGGTCACAAGTCATTGGTAGTAATATTTTGGGGGTTGCGAGCTAAAAGGTTTTGGAACCCCTGCTCTAGGAGATTACCCCTGATATTGTTGTTTGCACCTGTTTGACCGTCCTTTCATGAAAAGTTCATTTGGATCTCCTAATTCATGTGTACGCTCTTGTACATCACAGCTGCTTTTGTGCTCCATTATGCTTGAAAGAAGTGGAGGGTTAGTAAATAATGACAGAATTAGCATTTTTGATCAAACTATCCCTTTAAGGCCTATTCAACCCTAGGATGATAACTATAGCCAACTCTAGAATGAATGGGCTATAACTGTAATTATTTAAAAGAGCACTCTGCAATTTTGCCATCTGCCATTTTAAACGCTCACATTTGTTTAAAGCTTGATGCATTCTGTGTGGCGTTAAGTGTTTTTACTGTTCATCAGATGAACTGATTCTAGTGAAACTGCTCATGAGGTGATTTGGAGTTGTGGTGAAGATATTCTCTTATATTTAAAATGGTTTTCATAACAATGCAAAAAAAAAGAGGTAGCACAGTGGCTCAGTGGTTAGCACTGTCACCTCACAGCAAGAAGGTCGCTGGTTTGAACCCCACCTGGGCCCGATGCATGTTCTCCCCATGTTCGTGTGGGTTTCCTCTGGGTGCTACGGTTTCCTCCACAGTCCAAAGACATGACTGGGTTGCAGGTAAAGCATATGCCAGAATAGTTGGTGGTTCATTCCGCTGTGTTGACCCCTGATAAATAAGAGGCTAAGCCGAAGGAAAATGAATGAATGAATGCAAATCAGTGTGGTATCATAAATCACTTAAAAATAGCTCAAATGTAGGTCGGTGGAGTTCAATAACATTGTGAATGTTGCTAAATTCATTACAGTGTAACAGTTACAGTATGAAGCTCACTTCAGCTATAAAGCAGATAATAATGTGATGTCATTATTCAGCTAAAATGAGTTTAATTCACTTTCCTCTCAAGGTGACCTATCCTACATTAGCATAATTTTTATGATTATGACCATACCTTATAAGCTACTCCTGTCAGGCAGCACATCCTGCTAAGGTATTTATGACCTGACAAAATATCCTATAATATAAACATTCAAAACACATTTGCCTCAACAGGTTTTGTTCTTGCTGCCTTTTCACTGCATAAAAATAGCAGTTTTGACATTTTTACTCATTTGGAGCTCCACTGGAAAAAAAGGGAGGCTTGGAGAATGACAGCATTTTCAGTTTGAAGCTAATTATTTGGAAAAGGTTGAATTGGAAAAAAACCCTTTTGTTTATATCTCTACAATAGATTTCATAAGGTTTTTTTGGGGACAGATCTAAGGGTTGTCTCATGTGCTTCTGGTTATCATCATTCCAGCGGGTTTATCTGATTGCATTGTCTACCTCTGACTTTGAGCGGACATGCGGTTCACAAGTGGTCACCATTCATTTCACTTGAGCTGCTGCGAGCACTGTAATATGCCGCATATATGCCATGCAATTTGACTCACCCCATCACTCTTCATGATAACAATGCAGCATAAGTGTGTGTGTGTGTGTGTGTGTGTGTGTATCTTCAGCAGTCTCATTCATCACACTCTGCCCAGCACTAATCACAGCTGAGGCCTAGACTCAGCCCATGCATTTAAACTGTCTGAGCATTAAACTGATGTCAGCGACACCGAGTCTCCGCATGTGCATGAGAGTGTGTGTGTGTGTCTCTCTGGGGAGACAGTGAGGTTTCTGCCACTGCGCATTAAGGCAGTAGACAGTGGCCACAGGAGGAGGCCTGATGCCCATCGCCAAGGTCACTGCTCCCTCAACACCCACTGCTCCTGACGTCACTCAGGCCGTTTTTCAATATTTCCGACTCTCTTTCTGACAGTGATTGATTCTGGCAGAAGCTACAGTACTGTACGTTCAATCATTCACCTGTTTGTGGTCCAGCATACATTTATTTGGGACATGCTGTGTTGTAAATGTGCATTGTTTCTATATAAGCAATACAGAAATTAGTTCTGGCGCTCAGATTTGATTGGCTGAAGCCTGATATGGGGCCTGCAGTCAAACAATACTCAACTTCACAGTGTTTGTAACACTCTTCTTATCTGCTTGTATATCGTGTGTCAATTTACCATTGTTCAGCAAATTTAAAACTGATGCCTAAACGTCACATAAACAAATGGAAAAACAGGTCTCATCACATTTATGCAAGGAGAAGTATGCAGATGTATTAAAAGACAGTGAGGTGAAGTATGAAAAGCATATATATAATTATTATTTCTGTTTTTATACATCTTGATTAAAGTCAGTTCAAATTGCTAATTGGTAGTGATAAAAAGAGAAATTAAGCAACTGGGAAATGATTTGAAGGCTAAATATTATCTGTAAATGTTCAAGAAAATCTATGTTTTAAGTTTTAAAAAATGATTAATTAATTATTCATATTAAAATATAGTAATACTACTTGAACGTATGATATATCAGGGACTGAACCATGAAGTTTTGAGTATTTTTGAAGCAAAACAAGTTCACAAACCTTCCACTATAACAACAATTATTACAACAAACAACTTTAGTTTAGTTTGTTTAATCTACCACATAGGAGAAAGTATATCATTTAGATTTTGTACTGTAGTTTTTAATCCATAGATAATAACAAACCAGTTTTCAATGAAATACTTGAATAGTTGAACAACAAAACGTCCCTGGTTTTCATCATAGCATGTGGGTATTTTTCAGAACTTTTTTGCAGGTAACGTCCTATAGATAGCGACAGTGTTTTTATGTGTCCTAAATTTAATTATCAGTCAAAAATAACCCACAAACCTTCAAAAGCATTTTGTGAAGTAATGGATTTTTCAAGGACAACGATTCTTCACGAGTAAGTTTAAAAAAAAACATATTTATTCAGGGAAATAAGGAATAGGGAAGTTATTCATAATAGGGAAATGTATTCATTCTGATATCCAATGTTGCATGGAGTCTGCAACTAATGTTACTTTAGTAACACTAGGCTAAATGCTTGATAGCTGTATGCTACTGATTGTATTGTAATAATGTCCACAGTTAAAAGAATACTCCACTTTTTAATAGGCTAATTTTACAAGTCCACTAGAGTTAAACTGTTGATTTGTTCCATTGTTGAACCCATTCATCAGCTTAGCCTAGCATAAATCAATGACAGGCCTATGCTATGCAGCACCTGAAAATAGTCCCCAGCTAACGTTAGGAAACTACTGTATCAGAATCAGAATCAGAAAGAGCTTTATTGCCAGGTATGTTCACACATACGAGGAATTTGTTTTCGTGACAGAGCTTCTACAGTGCAACAGGATTACAGAGACAGGACAAAAAACAGAAAATAAATATATTTAAAAAAATAATAATAATAAAATAAATATATATATAACAGCGCTTGATATCATTGCGCCTGCTGCAGCCATGATAAGGCAGTAAAGTTCCTTGATTATTGCTGTAGAACAGGGGTGCCCAAACTTTTTCTTTTGAACTGCCAAAAGCCAAATTTGATTGAGGGGGTGGGCCGAAGGTAAATATCCCAAACTATTAAATTAAAGCTGCCATGGTAATTTTTTTAATTCATTAATATTGAAAAATAAATAGAAAAAATCTCATTAATAAATATACTTAAAAAACATTTTATAATAAACTACTTACAAGAAAAACATAAACACATTTATAACACACTGATGTTCAATGCTGAATACACGAGTCAAGCTGAACCTGCCGTTGCCTTGATCATCAATGTCTTGTGTATTGTCCTCTCTTTAAGTCACAGTATTTACATTTTTTAAAATACAATTCATGCACAACATTTATTTGAAACATTTAATTGCAGCTGACTTTCTGTAGCTCAACAAACAAACAAACAAACAAAAGGTGACGTTAAATTAGAAATGATGATCTCTGTCGAAGGCATTTGCCACAACCTTCATTCTCAATCTCTTCTCAGATAGAATGGCGGGCCAAATCAAAGGTTATCATGGGCCAACTTTGGGCATCTCTGCTGTAGAATGAGAGTATAGTTCTCATCCATCCAACCTAGAAAATAGTAACTTTTCGTTTTCTGTCTGTCTTATTACAGGATATAACTAGAAAAGTGTCAAGATTTAAATAGAAAAAATCATCACATCTCTTCTGGAAAAAATTAGAGTGAGAGGCTAATGGTCTAATCCGATTCAATGATTTATGCTAAGCTAAAAGAGCTCCCTCCAAAGTCAGATCCGGTGATCGGCTGAATGGATTAAAAAATGATAACTCTGGGGGAGTTATAAAATCAAAAATAAAATAAAAAAAGTGTTTCTTTAAGCTACTTTGGAATGATGTTGTGAAAAACACTATCCAATAAACTTAATTTGAATTGGATAAAGTTGCTAAATTTCTGTTGGAACCAAAGAGTAACCAGCAATATTGTTTTCAAAAAGTTCTTTTGGTATTATTTTTGTGTGAAAACAACAGAATTGAGTCATATCTGCACCATATTAACTTTTGGCAGTAATGTAAATGAGACTGTAAAATGTAGTTTGTAATAAATAGACTGTTAACCTACCCGCTTCTCCTCTGATGAATCGTTTTGGAAAGATTTCAGTAGAAAAACTCTATATAAACAGTTTTGTGAAAATTATGTGATTTAGGACCGAAATGGCACTCTAATCAGCCTGGTTTGCTTTACAAACTCATTTTCTATTAGTGCAAAATTCTATATTCTGTGAACCCTTATTGTAGGTCTATATACATCATGCTGTAATATGACTTGCTTATGACTAAAATGGGATATTAAGTATAAAATAACACAGAAAAAAGAATTATATATTTTTTTCCACATGTATACTGACATTATTTTTTGCATGAATCTTTTTTATAGCAATTGAGGACTAGCCCAGCTGTCCTCAGGGGGCTGTTTTGTCAAATTTAGTGCACTTCTGAGGAAAAATCTGTCCCTAAAGTATAGCAAAGTAAACACTTACACAAAGTGCTGTCAAGTGTTAAAAATGGCTCTCAGCGGTGTCCTTACAGTCATCCAAATTATTTTTAAACCTGTGATCTCGCACATAGACTTCCATCTATTTCTCCTAAATGCACACAGCCATATATATGCTGCTAATTAAGTGTTGAGGAAACACCACACCTTTTGCTTTGCCCTGTATTCTCTAAGTCATTAGGGTTATTTTTGAACTTGTGATGTCTCATACCTTCTCTCTCCCATAAACACCCAGAGTCAAACATATGGAGCTCATCAAGCACACAAGGGCAACTATCACATTCCCTCAATCATCACCTCTCTGGGAAAGCTGCAGGTATGTGATGCTACAATTATTTATCTGTGTTTCTCACTCTTTTTTCAACATTCTTCTATCATATCTGTTACTTCTTTCTGACTTATCAGTTGAGTATTTTCTTAGTGTGGGGGTGGGGGGTGGAGGCTTTTTCATGTTCATTTGGTCTATTTTGAAAAATGCAATTTACAATTAATAAAATATCTCCTAGTTGGGTCCAAAAGTCTGAGAGCACTAAAATGAAAATGATTCTTTGCTATATTTTTCCAATTTAATTAAGCAATCTCATTACAAATCATAATAAGACATAGCTTAACATTAAAGATGGCCTGGGTCCAATGTTACAGAGTTTAAGGACAGTTAAGGGAACTATCCCTCTATGGCCTGTTATGCAAAAATTTAAACCTAGTTGTGTGGCAACAGTGTGTATATAAACAGCCTCTAATGAAAGAAATAAAATAAAAATGATTATAATCACACTTCAGAAAAATACAGTCTGTAGAAATTCATCAGAGAGGGAAAGCCCCGTCCATTAGTGACCATCTCACCCTCATAACCACAAACAGTCCTGAGTGAGAAGCAGCCATACATCATTAGTTTTAACGCCTTACCTGCTGAAAATAATTGGCTCTATTTTATCGATCTAGGCGTAAAGTCTAAAGCGCATGGCGCAAAAGCATTAAGGGTGTGTTTGAATCCACTTTTGCTATTTATTTGGAAAAATACAGTTTGCGCTATGCCGCATGGTCTAACAGGGTTGTACTTATTCTCCTAAAGAGTAATGGTGTGTTTTTAATAGTAATAATAATAACGCATTTTTATCTATATAGCGCTTTTCCAGAGCTCAAGGACACTTTTTTTTAAACATAACATGCATTAAACCAATCAGAGTCACATCTCCCATTCCCTTTAAGAGCGTCATGCCCTGGCATGTTTGCTATTCACATGGCGGACATTGAAAGTAGAAAAACTGAACGTTTAACTGGCGAGTTAAACAGACCATTTGCAGCGAGGATAAAGAATGAGCCTCCTCCATTCGACCTCTTTACTTTCTCTTTACTTACTTTTACTCTTTACTCCTTTACTTTCATGGAGTAAAGAAACGGTGTTGTTCGCACTCCACTGAAGACATCAACTATATTTAATTTCTGAAAAAGCCCCCCAGATATGAAGAAGCCATGAGACAATGGTTTTTATATTTATGTAGAAAATAATCATTTTTGTCAAATTTTAATATGTAAAGATATTTGTGTATTGCAGTACATCCTGTGTGTATTAAGCGTTTGAACCTGCATAGGCGCATAACTAACATGCTTTGCGCTGGACTTTTGAACAGCTTTTTCTTGTTCAATGGCAGGGTCAATTTCAGATTCTCAAAATAGCAAAGCGCCAACCATGCACCTTAACACACCTCCTTTATAGACTGGCACACTAATGTCCACAAAGTGGTGCAAATGGGTTTCCTATTTAAACAATGTGGCACAAAATGTGAAAATTAGGGTTGTGTTGGTCTGAAAATAGCAACAAATTGCGCAAAACATGTCTTGCGCCTTATTGCGCCATGATAGGGCCCAATGTCAGCAACTATGAGGCATTGTGGAATTTCAGGATGCACAAATAAACTCTGTAGTCTCCATAGACAACCTTTTTCTGAGCCACTTTTTTGACATTCTTTGTAAAGAAATTTTTAACATTTTATAAAAATATTTAAAAAAATAAAGGAAATAATCAACAATTTTGAGCTATTTTTAAATGTAAAACTTTAACTTAATTTAGTTAACTAATATAACTTAAATCATGAGTTACGTATATTGTAAATTATTTGTTACGTGCTGAATTTGGTCCATTGATTAAATCAAATTTGATTATCACACTATGAATGATAACAGAAGATTAGAGTCCACACCAGTGCATTGTACTGTTCTGTTTATAAGATACACCATATTGTTTTGTTTTCAGCAATGTTAAAGGCTCAAGGAGGGTCGATTCTGTCAATGTTTTATTTTTTGGTAATGATAATTTGACAGTATTTGCTGTCTAACTTGTCATTTTATTAGGGTTAGGATTGCTGGTTAGCTGGTTTAGGATGGTCTTCTATAAATATGAAACTGAAACCCACAGTAGGCTCAACAAGTCTTTGTATTAATGAAAGATTCTGTGAATGATTCACATAACCAATCATTCAAAGCAGCTGAATCATTTAGAAACAAAGCAAACCTTTATGAATGGATCATTGAGTCACTAATTTAAAGGTTTTGGGAATAAATCTGTACCAAAGTACTACAGTGTTTACCACAGTGTAAATTACAACAAATGTTCTATGACTTCATTTGGAGGTATTTCTTAGGCTAAACAAAAAACAACATTGCGTCTAAAATGTATCTCACTCAATATTAACTGAAAATCAACATCTTACAAGCTGATATTATTGCTTGTGTGTTATTGCTGAGTTATATCAGGAACACTTTACAATAACAGTCCATGAAAAATGATGTGTTAATATGTAAACTAAACATGACTTTATTATGGACTAATGAGGATGAAATGCATGTGCTAATCATCAACTAACTTTAACTACAAAACAAGTCACAGGAGTGCATGTGTGAAAAACAGCTACCTTAATTACCTTAAGTACATGCTTGTTTGTTAATTAATGCATCAATTATCAGTTTTTGCTTAATTTAACCATCATGAATTCATGACATGTTAATGTATAATTATAGCATGACTTTAGTTGGAGGGGCACATCATCCTTAACTACTCATAAACTCCTTATGCACATCCATCTAGTGTCTCACGGCAATTCGTAACTTTTTGATTTAGTGGCTAATTCGTATGAATTCGTACGATCTAATTCGTACAATTTAGTACGATTTGCTCATCCCCCAATGACAGTTGGGTTTAGGGGTGGGGTTAGGTGCCACGCCTCCTCTTTAAAATTCTACAATTTCGTACGACTGAACTCGTACAAATTCGTACGAATTAGCCACTATAGTGACCAAACGTAAAATACTTACGTTTTCTCGTGAGATCAGGCTGGAAAAACAATAAAAAAGTGTTTTGTCAACATCAACAGTTTATACACAGGAGTTCATGAGTAGTTAAGGATGAGTTGGTGATGTGCCCCTTCAAGTAAAGTCATAAAATAATTACACAATAACAGCTCAAGAATTCATGTCGGTTACATTTAGCTTAAACTTAAATGGTAATTATTACAATAATTATTATAATCATTAATTATTATAATGTTTATAATTTACATATTAATACAGCATTAGTCATGTTAGCTGTTGTAAAGTGTTACCGTTATATCATATTTAATCAAAACAAAAAAGCCACAGAGGGATATGTTTTGCTCTCATAATGGGCTTCATGGTGCAGTGACTTCTTTAAGACATGTTTTTATAGTTTTTTTTTGCAAAGTAAGTGTGATATTTGACATAACGTCAGCATAAAATGACTAAAATTACATTTATACTAAAGATGACACATATCAAACACCCCTTAAAAATATTTCCAACAGTAATGCTCCACTATGCTGTTAGTTGTGTTTGGAGTTTTTGGTGAAAATTGGTGAAAATGTTTATCTAAATATTTTATGTTAATCTACATCATTAAAATTATCATCTTTTTTTTCTAAATGAACCTTTACCTGTTATGCAGTATTACACAAATCAGGAACTTGTGGTGTAAGTTTAAAGAAGTAAAAAAAACATTCAACAGCAAGGAAAAAAAATGAGTTCCTCCCAACTAAAAGTTAATGTGTCACCGCCGAGGGCAGACATGGTGTTAACCTTTCTAACCTCTATCTCTATTACATTCACACACACACACGCGCACACACAGGAAGTTATTTTTCCGAGCACTCTCATTAAGATTTCCATGTATTAGCATTTAGCAGTGGCTGCTGGGCAGTAGTGCTGCGATCGCTTGTGTTTAGAGATGCAGATGTATTAGAGTGCCGTTGGTTTTAGGCGCCTGCCTGTGGCCTCAACAGCCTTATGACTGAATCAACCAGTTCCTGATTACCGGGCCATTACCCCAATTACACCACAGCACACAGCCACGGGGGCCCGATCGCTCGTGAGCGAGTGTGCTCACTGATGTGTGTGTATTTGTTTACCTGTTCGTTAGCTGGGAGTTATTCGGCTTCATTAGTGAGCATTCAAGCTTACCGCGGTAGTAATTGCTGTGTTTTCCTGCCACAGTCCGCAGCCACATTCCTAACTCACACCAACACTACGGTTTAACCGGAGCAAACACACCCCTACACAACCCAGATATTCAAAGCATCCCAGAACCCAAAACCACACTGCCCAAAACATCCCTGAATATCTGAGATTCTGCCATCTTCATACAGGAAAACCTCAAACCAGAGGCCGTGTATTTTCTTCCAGAAGCCATATATGAACAGCCCAAAACCCTTAATTGCACACTCGATAAAAAGCCTTTAATGTGACTGAGGCTGCGTCCACACTAATCCAGATACATTCAACTCTTTTTCTTTCTGTTTCAGCCTTTCTTCCGCACTGAGACATTTTTGTCCTGTGAAAACTGCGCTTTTTGGTCATTTTCGCATTGTGGTGTGGACTGTGAAGTTGGAGGTTTTCTGAAAATGATGATGACACATTTAGTCATGTGACACGTAGAGATAGATGCGCCTGCTGTGTGGTGTTCACTTTTACAGCGCTGTTTCACTTGAAATTTTTTCTTGCTAGTTTCTGTGTTTGGTTCGATTTTACAAGACAATGGCTGTTGCTCAGTATCAAGAATGCAGGTGACGGACTTGTGTTTTCATGGAGACCAGTTTCAGCAAGTTATGAACTTAAAAGTCAGAGAGAACACTTATTCATTGGGATGTAATGATTCACCGTGAGCCAGTTGAAAATCGATTCAAATATGTGTGATTCAAGCTGGTAGAAATGTTGAATAAATCTCGATACATGTTTTGAAAGCTATTAATAGTTTTGTAGTCTCTGACGAGTTACAGAGATGCATCAGTGTGTTCATAGTGAAAGTGTGAAGATGTTTTTCAGACTGAAAGAGAAAGCTGTTACAGATCCAGGTATTAGATTGTTCCCTTTTACCCTCTCTTTTTTAATTTAGTTTATGCATCTTTTAATTATTTGCTTATTATATCTTATATTATATATCATAATGTGTATTTTATGCCAGTCTCCTGGAGCAGAGGGGCCTATTGATCACCTCTGTTCACACTGCTCTCTGGTTTAGGAAAGGCTTTCCTCTCTACACCAGCCATCTCAGTCCCCAGTGAAAGAGTTTTTTCATCAGCAGGGGACATTGTAAATGTGCAAAGACCTCAGTTTATCAGATATTACCTCAGATATGCTGACATTTCTTTTTAAAAATGTCAAATCCCAGCACAGTCACAGTTTTAGTTTGTTTGTATTAAAGAGCCCTCTTTAGTTTGTATAGTTCTTGTTTGATTTGGAATTAGTTTTTAATGTGTAATGGAGCTGCACAGTCAAAGTTTTAGTTTGTTCATATTAAAGAGTCTTCTTTAGTTTGTATTATTCACTTTTTTATTTGGATTTTGGTTTTAAAATTCCCATTTAGTTATGTGCAGAAAAGATTTTATTTTGTAAAGAAAAAAAGTACAACATTTAAGAAAAAATAAAAGGGCTCTTGTTTAACTTAAATTTGTCTCAAATAATTTAGTAAAAAAAAAAACGTGACTAAATCGTGAATCGTATCGAATCGTGAGTCAGGTGAATTGGTACATCCTTACTTATTCCTGTGGGTCACACAAGTTTTCAAGAGTTCACACTTAGCCTATGATTGATAATAAAGCTTGTTTGGCGTGCTGTCCCGGGAGAGAGACCTGAGCTTATAAGATCCTCAAGCCCTGGGCTCCTTCCCATTGCAGGGCGAGAGGGGAATTTGAGTTCAGGTTGGGTGGGGGGGTTCTTCAAGACGAAGATATTGAAATGAGAAAAGTCTGGTTATTTATAATGAGTTATGGATTGTCTGATAGGATAATTAGTCATGAGCTAAAGTTGTAACGTGATCCTCTCGAAATTTGTTTATAAATAAACCTCACTTAGAATAATGTAATCATTACAACATCAGGGCTCTAGAGTGCAACCAATTTGGGCACGTCACCTAATTTCTTTATGGTGCGACTAAAAAAATCTGAGGCCGCACCAGTGCGAACAGCCATTCGAGGACAAAAATAATTAAATAAAAAAGTCTCCTCAACTGTGGCTCAACAGACTCACATTAGGCCAATGTCATGGTTGAACCTAATTACCTGTCTTGTAGAACTTTATGTTGACTAGATTGTTACATAATCATTTACAAGTCAATATTGCGTATATGGATGGCGATTTAAAAAACAAACAAAAGTGAACTGCTGTGTTAAATTCGATGCTTAGGTGCACTTAACTTTTGCGCTGGTGCACCCAAGAAAAAAAGTTGCAACCAGTGCAAAAATTTTGTCAAGAGTCCTGAACATTCATTTCAATAATGTATTGTTTTTTTTAATATATGAATAACATACAAAAGCCTTCAGATACTTTTCACAATACAATAAAACAGATTTGACACTTTTTCATGTGTTTATGCCATCATTTTTATGTGAATTTGTACTTTTACCATCTCATTTAGGGAAAAACCAGAGATTATATCTCAAGCTACTGTATATCTCTTACTGTAAATAGTGAATATGAAATCCTGCGCTACCCTCTTTCTTTATTTGGCTGCAATGACTTCTGGGACCTTGAGCGAGTACTACACTCAAAAGTCTGCATTTAATTCATTCATTCATTCTGGCTGTGAGGTGACAGTGCTAACCAATAGGCCACTGTGCCGCTGGACCAAAATTGCAATTAAATTCTTATCTCATTGAGCACAGTACACCTATGAACACATTATCATATGAAGAACCACATATGCTATAGCAACTTTATTGACATTGATCACAATATTTTCTTAATGGTTTTAATGTTTCCTAATGTAAAGTTCCAAGGGTTTCCAATGAGTAATCCAGGGTTTATATTTAGTGTTTTTACTCATATCAGTCATCTATCTGAATGGAGAGACAGTACTGTAGCTCCATTTGCTTATTGTTACCATCTTTGTAGCTCCCTTTTTATTTTATTTTATTTTATTTTATTTTATTTAGTTTAATTCTTTTTGTGTAAGAATTAAATTGTTGATATCTGATGTCTCTCAACCAAGTTTCAATTAGGCATTTCACCTCATCATTGTTCCAAGTTAATCCTCTATTTATTCAGAGAGGCATTAGCAAAAACATTCAACATTTTTTCACACAATGCACTAATTATACATTGTGATAAAGCCTTGTTCATTGGTCCGTTCAGTCAGATTGCTTTCTCACCACTAATGAGAAACATTCCAGAGTTAGATTTCAAGAGTAATGAGACCAACTACTTAAGGCAATCTCAGATCAGTTTTTTTAGGGCATAAGTGATTGCCATGTTCATATACCCAAACAAACCATGCTAAATGAAAAACACCCCATGTTCAAAAACAACTAGTCAAATATGAATACGTATTACATACAAATATGAATATGCTGCCTCAAGAAATATAAGGCAGCCTTAATTAAACCTTTGTTTCGACTCAAGGAATGTCAAGACAATGGCTTGCTATGTTTCATTTATAAAACTTTTTAAAACATTTTAAAATGGCTTAATGGGGCTATCACGCTTTAGAATGTTAGAATGCTAGAAAATATAATCACAATTGCATGTTACAAGAATGCAGCTGCATTTTACACCAAAATCTGAATGTCATTTGGGTATCTGCATGGTTAAGGAATGTTCACAAATGAGTGATAACGATAGTTTGCCGGTTGAAAATCGATTAAAATATATAAGGATTCAAACCGATAGAAATGTCGAACGAATTGTGATACATTTTTTGAACAAAGGGGGCGCTGTGTTTTCAGCCGCAAATTTGTTTTACCTGCACATCAGCAGCAAGCAAGAAGTGAGGCGGCAGAGTGAAATGGGGCAGCAGCTGTGCACCAGACAAACACAAACTGTGCGCAATTACTGCAAAAAGACGTTACTTTCACTCATAGAAGAACAAATATGATGCACATAATGTCTATACACACACACACAAAAAAATAAATAAATTAACAAGACAAACCACACGGAACGGATGCTTTTTCATAGCAAAAGTGTGAAGATGTTTTTCAGACTGAAAGAGAAAGTTTTCTGTTACAGAAGCAGGTATTAGATTATTTTTACCCTCTCCTTTTCAAATTAGTTTATGCATATTTTAATAATTTGCTTATTATTGAATAATAAAAATGTTCAAGATTATCTCTCTTAAGTGGATCAGACTCATACTAATTAATTATATAAGTAATATTAATTATTCACCTTCAAGTTCAACTCCTGTCTTTATTCTCCTATATAATTAGTAATTTTATAGTCAGTTTTTCATGCCTCCGATCAGGCCCTATTGACCACCTCTGTACACACTGTTAGGAAAGGCTTTCCTCTCCATTGAAAGAGTTTTTTCATCAGCAGGGGACATTGTAAATGTGCAAAGACCTCAGCTTATGCCAAAAAATAAAAAAATAGATATGCTGATAATCATTAAAAAAAATGTCAAATCCCAGCACAGTCACAGTTTTAGTTTCTAGTTCTAGTATATATTAATGAGTCTTCTTTAGGTTGTATTGTTTATTTTGATTTTGTTTGTAAAATAGCAGTTTAATTATGGCAGAAAATGTATTATTTTACAAAAGAATGTGCACCATTTAAGATTTTTTGTTAAATAAAAAATTGTTAAAAAAATTGTGTCTAAATTGTATCGTGAGATTAGTTTCATGAATCGTATCGAATCGTGAGTCAGGTGAATCGTCAATACCTAAACGATAGCAATAAAAATACGATAACAATAATAAGATACAACAATGATAAAAATAAAAACACCAAAATCTGAATGTCATTTTGGGTGTCTGCGTGATTAATGCATGTACACAAATGGATGATAATGGTAGCAATCAAAATACCAAACCACACAACACAACTAGATAAAACAACCCCCTTTGAACCAAATCCCTTATCTTGCCTTTTAGATCTATGTATGTCTGGCATCTGCATTATCTCAGTAAGATCATTTTTAATGCATTTTCTGCTGTTTTAGTGTGGTAAAGAAACTTTTGGAAAGTGCTTAAAAGCACTTAGAGATTGAAAGTATAATTCATCCAAAAAAATCTTTATTATTTATTCATCCTCCACTTGTTCCAAACCTCTTGACTTTCTTTCCTCTTCTGAACACAAAAGAAAATGAAGAATTTGAGGAATGTTAGAAGCCGGTAGCCACTGACTTCCTCGATATTTCTTTGTAAAACTGTGGAAGTCAATCATTATCGGCTTACAACATTCTTCAGAATAACTTGTTTTTATAATCCACAGAAAGCATAAACTGATAAATGTTTGGAATCACTTGAGGGTAAATACATGATGAGTAAATTTGTATTTTCTATTTAATTTATTTATAAAGCTCTTTCAAAACAGCAGGGGCTGACTGAAGTGCATACATAAAAAGCAAAATAATAACAACATGAGGTCCAGAGATCAAAATAATAACAGCTGCTCAATGTTGTAAGGCAGATGATTAAAACAAATAAGAAAAACTGCAGATTAACACTTTTTAAAAGCTATGGAAACAAATGAGTTTTCAGAGGAGATTTTAAAAGATGGCGCCATTCTGAATTGTACAGGCAAAGCCATTTCATGATCAAGGACCCACCACCGAAAAGGCTCGGCCCCCTTTTCATTTCACCCTTAAGGTAAAGAATTTTAAATTAATTAAGATTATAAGAACTTCAAGGGCTGTGATGGGAATACAGAAGGTCTACCTGACAAAAGTCTTGTTGTTTATCCCAATTGTAAGAACAACAAATAATAACTTTACTTCTAGTTGATCATTTGGAAAAAGTGACAGAAGGTAGATTTTTCAGATGAATCATCTGTTGAACCATCCCAATCATCACAAACACTGCCGAAGACCTATTAGAACCCGCATGGACCCAAGATTCTCACAGAAATTACTCAAGTTTGGTGAAGGAAAAATCATGGTTTGGGGTTACATTCAGTATAGGGGCGTGCGAGAGATCTGCAGAGTGGATGACAACATCAACAGCCTGAGGTATCAAGACATGCTGCCCATTACATTACAGACGACAGGCGAGGGCAAATTCTTCAGCAGGATAGCGCTCCTCTCCTCTCATTCAGCCTCCTTGAGTTCCTGAAAGCAAAGAAGGTCAAGGTGCTCCAGAATTGGCCAGTCCAGTCACCAGACATGAGCATTATTGAGCATGTCTAGGGTAAGACGGAGGAAGAAGCATTGAAGATGAATCCAAAGAATCTTGATGAACTCTGGGAGTCCTGCAAGATCGCTTTCTTTGCCATTCCAGACGACTTTATTAATAAGTTATTTGAGTCATTGCAGAGATGTATGGATGCAATCCTCCAAGCTCATGGGAGTCATTCTTTTTTCACTGCACCATGATTCTATAATTATTCTATAATGTACACTATTTCTGTTAAGAAGCAAGACTTTTGTCTAAGCAAAGTCAGAGCTTACTGTCCTAATTAAATAATTCAAAATCAAGGCTTGATCATATTTTATTTTGGTAAAATAAACATAATCTAGAGGTCTTTGTCTTTCATATCAGCCACTTCTGATGGCAAATGATCAACTAGAAGTCAAGTTATTATCTGTTGTTCCTAAAACTTGGATAAGCAACAAGACTTTTGTAAGGGAGTGTAAGTATAGGGGAGCGCGAGGCACAAAGTAACGCAGGGTTAAATGTAACACAGAGTTTTAAGGTATTTGCTCAGGGTTAACCATGGCATGCTTCTGAAATTTGGATGAGAAACACAGGAGAAACCATTTTTGCAGCATAAAACTATTTTTTATTATACTCGATACTATTATACTTTATTTTTAAAAAATCTGTGAACGTATGAATGTAAAATCTTATATTGTTGTGATCACCGTCTTCTAGGCTAAAAGATGAAACCATTTTGAAAGATGTATGAAACACACAGTGACTGCTAGCCAGTTTTTAGGAAAACACGACACAGTGGGGTTAGTTGTAACAGGGTGTTACAATTAAGCCACACACTGTTGGACATCGACTAAACTAACAATTTTTTTTTTTAATTTTGAGTGCAATGTTGAGAACATTTTTAATGTTTTTTAATAGAAAATAATGTTTTAATAGAAATAAAATTATTTTATTGCTAATAATGCAAATAAATGCATTGTTTAATAATGGACAATGGATAATAATGCAAATAGATTTAAATGTGTTTATCCAATAAACAAATGAATACATAAACACACTGTGCTATGTAGAATAAAAAGGAAATAAGCCAATTACTGAGGAAATATAGCTACTATTGAAAGTAAACTGGATTTAAATTAACTGTGTGAAATATGCCTTCGTAAGCATGTGTTATAACTAACTCCCTGTCTGTTACAACTTGCCCCGCAAGTGGGGTAAATAGTATCATTTTTACTCCAGACACTTTTGGCAATACTGCACAAAAACCATAGGTCAGGCTATCATAATTTCAGTGCTCATTTGTAGGAGAGGCTTGTGTGTTCTTGGCAAAAAAATATGCTTTGTCTAACACTATTACTTTGTTCATTATTTGACCAAAACCAAAAAGTGTTACTTTGTGCCCCGCTCTCCCCTACAGGAGCCGGATTGTGTAGGCATTTACACAAAAGAATTTAACACTCAATTCTGGACTGAACTGGTAGCCAATGGAGGGAGTGAAGCATGGGGGTGACATGGTCATATTTGCGGCCATTTTTTAAGGAACTTTTGGGTGAACCATCCCTTTAATATAAACATAGTCTGAGCTATTGTGACCTGACAAGAGAATCTGCTGCTTTGGCCTGTGCCACAACACCCACTCCATTATCTGCTACAAAAATAACAATGAGCAGAGAGAGAGAGAGAGAAAATAAGGGTAAAGAAACACACACAGAGAGAGAGAGAGAGAGAGAGAGAGAGAGAGAGAGAGAGAGAGAGAGAGAGAGAGAGAGGGAGAGAGAAAAGAGGGCAGTAATGATCATTACAGGCGTCTGTGTTGTCCTTTTCTGCCATAGCTGCTGCGGGGCAGTGGGTGTCATAATTTGGGTGATGTCCATACTGCATTGATTAATGTTCTTTCTCTCTCTCGGTTCATGATTTGAAATTATTGCTCCTCTTGTGATTGGCTCGACCCCAGTAAATACACTGCTGTAAAATATCTGTGTAAGAGACAGCGAGAAACCGTAGGGCTTACATTCGCAGCTTACATGAATGTCGTCATCGTCACTAATCAGACGCAGAGCAGGACAGCAGAGAGTATTGAAAAGCTGTTAGAGACACAAGCCAAGGCCAGGGTCTGTCCGTGTTTGAAGAGCCACAGCGACTAAATGTTGACTCTTTCCGCACATGCATTATTCAAAGGGCATGGATGACTCCTTCTGCACACTAAATGTAGTTTTTGTTTGTATTGTTATTTGGATCAGTGACCTGATGCCCATGTTTATTTGGTTATTTATTCAGAGAGGCATTAGATATGCAATTCAGACATGAAACGACCTTAATTTTCAAATCAATGTTTTTGCAAGTAGATCTTCATTGTTATTTGAAAAAGCTTTGAGCACTTATTAAAAGACGTGGTACAGCAAAAATGCATTGGGGAAAAACATAAGCAAGAAATTCTTAAAATTATAGATATTTAGGTCTATTTAGGGTTTAGATTTTTTTTTATTCATTTCAGTTTCATTCATCTTCGGTACGTAAATGAAGATTTTTTACTAAACAAATTTGACTTATTTCTGTCCTTTCACTGAAAGTCTATTCACACAAATCATTTATAAAGCAATCAAATCTTCTGAAGATACACAATAGTTTTACATGATGAACATTTTTCACTTTTATTCATATATAACTATTAATCAGTGAACATTAATTACACAACCAAGACTTATTCTGAAAACGTACCCCTATATACATTTCTGGAGAGCGGCAAATACGTCCCAGGAGATATGTGTTTTTTCCAGTTTTAGTTTTCACGAATCCATCAGAGGCCACTGTGTGTGCTTTTTGAGATCTGAAATTTCTCTAGTGAGTGCTCCTTTCGAGTAAATCTACCAGAGGTCGACTGACTGACCGATCGACTAACCCACCCTCCTCCTTCCCTAAACCTAACCGATAGTAATTTTCAAAAGCACCGGTTGACCCGCCCACCCATGAGCCTATGTTGCAACGACTACAGCATTGTAAGTTTAGTCTTGCTTGATGCACCAATGAGGTTCATTCTTGGGTGTTATTTGACACACTTGAGCTTCCTTACTCATCAAGCAGGTATGATTCTGTTAATGTTAATTATGTTAATACGCTTGTGTTAATGTTTGCTGATTGCTCTTTGTTTATAAATATACATTTAATGTACAAATGCTACGATTCTTTTTGACATGAGTTTTGATCTCTTGATGAATGTTTTGAAGCATCAGAGACTTGTCTGAATAGACTTTTAATCAAGTGAACATAATGTCTCATATCTGATTAAAAATATCTTCATTGTGTTTCGAATATGAACAAATTTCTCGAGGAACGACATGAGAAAAATTAAATGAAAGTTTTTAAAGTTTTCGTGTTGCTTAATATAGTCATACTTAAAATATTTCACCATTTTTTAAAATAAAATATGAATGCTTAAGTGCATTTAGAGTGCATTACAGAGTGCAATACATCTTATTTGATACATGAATGAAATTAAATGGTCGAAATAAACAAAACTGTTAGAGTCTTCAACATTAGCTTTAGAAAAATCATGTTAAAATAAAAAAAAATTAAATACAGTGATTGATAGAATGAATGTAAGATTGTTCAAATAGGTGTGTTGTGATAATGTCACATGACACATCTAAAGTGAGTGTCACAATGCCATGCAGTATCTATGACAACTCAAGGTGTTGTACATCGGATGAGCACTTTCTATATGCAAACACAATGTCATTTAATATAAAACAATGCAGATGGTGGAGAAGGATTTTGGACAGTGTCCTTGCTGGCTAAATGATATCTGCGGCAATTTTAAAAAATCACAAGCTTCTCTAAATTTTGCGCCATTTACTTCATTTTTGTGTTGAATTCCAAAGGGGGAACATAAGCTGCCTGTTTTCCTATTCATTATAAGTTAAATAAATTTAGCTTTTAGTCAGAGAAAGCCAGGGAAAAGTCAGAGAATTTGACATTTGGTTTAGAGTGGGAACGCTGATAAAAGCAAACACACGCGTTCAATACCACCAACACCAGTGACTGAATCACTGAGAGATTCTACACAAGATGGATGTAAACATCGCTGTATTGAAGCTCTGGCAGGGACCTGATGGTTTTTAATGACTGAAATATAATGGCAGGTGCTGTATATGAATCGCAAGTGCCAAAAATTGACATTGGAGTACATATATTTTTTTCTGTTGACATGTGACCCAAATATTCGTAGCTTGAAACAGAAGGAAATATCACAGACTTGTGCTGCGTTTCTAAGGAGATCATCCCAGTGTAAACTGGTATTACAGCCAATTGTTTTACCTGTCAGGTCTTTGCACAAGTCATGTGACTGAAAACTATACACTACCTGGCAAAATAATATTGTGTATGACTCCCATGAGCTTGAATGACTGCATCCATACATCACTGCAATGGCTCAAATAACTTAATAATGAATGGAATGGCAAAGAAAACCATCTTGCAGGACTCCCAGAGTTTATCAAGATTGTTTGGATTCATCTTTGTTGCCTCCTCCTTCACCTTACCCCAGACATGCTCAACAATGTTCACGTCTGGTGACTGGGCTGGCCAATCCTGAAGCACCTTAACCTTTTTTGCTTTCAGGAACTTTGACGTGGAGGCTGAAACATGAGAAGTAGCGCTGTCCTGCTGAAGAATTTGCCCTCTCCTGTGGTTTGTACTGTAATGGGCAGCACAAATGTCTTGATACCTCAGGCTGTTGATGTTGCCATTCACGCTGCAGATCTCTCGCACACCCCCATACTGAATGTAACCCCGATCCATGATTTTTCCTTCACCAAACTTCACTGATTTCTATGAGAATCTTGGGCTTCCAATAGGTCTTCTGCAGTATTTGTGATGATTGGGATGCAAATCAACAGATGAATTATCAGAAAAATCTACCTTCTGCCACTTTCCCAAATGATCAACTAGAAGTCAAGATATTATTTGTTGCTCTTACAATTGGAATAGACAACAAGACGTTTATCAGGTAGTGTAGTTGTACAGTTCAATACATGCTTAAGAAACATGTCTCCCTGCAGAAGATCAATTTCTGTGTGAGTGACAGAATTTCTGATGGTATTTTGAGCAATTTTAGAAGCTTTTCCGAATGTACGCACACACAACAGTCCAGCACATTGTAATGTTTTGCATATATGACAGGAGTAAATGTGTTATGTTCTTCTCTTTTTTGCTCCAAATAAAACAAACCAAAAGTACCAAACTAGTGTAAATACAGAGGTCTATGTAGACAATCTGTGGACCCTAAATCGCAATGCAAATTGCCAAGTCAAATGTGCCTTTTAAAGTCCCATGGCCCATTGTGTATAGCGTAGATTGTGTTCTGCTTATTTTGTCGTGCCATATTGTTCTTGTTCTGTCAATCGAGCCCAGTTCTACAGAAGTGGATGATGCAGATTTTCTGCTATTTATTTTGACACACAATGCACCAGTCTTGTCTTTTGTGTCTGATAAAATATTTCCAAATGTGTTTCTGAATGATACGACTCCTGCGAGGCATGCACGAGTTAACGTCAGTGTTTCTTCGCGCTCAGCTCAGCGCATCAATTTAGATCAACTTAATTAGGCAATCATTTGATCTGATTCATTTGATGTTTTCATTGCAAGAGCCAAATTTACTATGGATTCAGACATGATTTCATCAGCAGCTTTTAACACAGTCCCATTTTTTCTACCACTGGAACAAACACCACCACAACCTCAATATCTAAAAACATAAATCAAAACCTGATCCGGCCTCATAAAGATCTGCTCTCCATAAAATTTTTACGAGATCACAATTATAATAAAAGCTACGTGTTAAAGGCCCTGACATTTCATAAATCAGCAATGATATCAGTATGATATTAGTGGCATTATGTCGTATTGCAAGGTCTCAGTTTGCATGCGCATTAATGAGAGTTTTCACATGGGGCTCTCAGGCGACTCCGGATGAAAAGTAATCAACATGTAATGGTAAGAAAAGTAACGGTCATGAGACACACATGAGTCTGCGTGAGGAGTTCACAAGCAGTTTGTTTTCATTCCTCCATCTTTTCACTCATCTAATAAAGAGGCACATCAGTGGCGTTCATTGAGGCATGTGCACAGAACTGTTGTGCATGCAAGACCAGGCTGGTTAAATAAACATCTGCTCTACAGTTTATCATAAGCTAAAGTTGTACTGCTAATTTACTTAATTAAATCATTTTTAATTAACCAAAAACAACTGAAAACCTATGAGCACGGACTTTTTTTACTTAAATAGTACCAACAAAATGTTCTGTTTATGTTTTGTTTTTATTGTAGTTTTTATTTGAGTTTTATTTTATTTCATTTTTTTCATTTGAGCAAAGTTTTCTTAGCAGGTCACTGATATAAAATAAGTTTATGAACTTAATTTCAGTCAATATTGATTTCAAGAGTTTACACTTAGCTATTGCTTGATACAATTTGCAGATTTTGTATGCTGTCCCAGGAGAGAACCCTGAGATTGTAGGCATGGGACGATAACTGTTTTCAAGGTATACCGCGGTTTGGAAGTCAAGGTTTTAAAACTGTCAAAATTTTCTCCTATACCGTTCCTAAGCCACGTGTAAGATTTTTTATTTACAAAGATATCCAAAGATGCCATTTTTAATTGTAAAAAAATCAGTGTTTTTGAAACAAATGAAGACAGCAGAAGTCAGTGATTCATTTGAATTATTTAGCCTGACATGTTTACTGCTCCAAAATATTTTAAATCTTTCACAAAATCAAATACATTGTGCTCAAAGGGGAAAAATTTTCATTTTTTTACCAAGACATTTAAAACGATTATATTTTAGAGCAGTAATCACAATACCGTCAAAACATGAAATTTTTATCCAAGATTATCATACCGTCAGAATCTTATACCGGCCCATGCCTAGCTCGGAGATACTTGAGCACAGGGCTTCCGACTGGTCATGTGGCATTACAGGAGGTCCGAGATCAGGTAAGTCTCGAGTGCTCCCCCTGGTAAAGAGATAGGGTGGATGGGGGATTTTTCAAAATGAAGATAAGGAAGGTAGGATGAATGGGCTTATTTATTGGAGGCTAGAATTCATCTGATTGGTCTAGCAATGATATCTGATTGGACTAGCAATGATTATTGATGTGAGAACAGCCACTATCAATCATATCACATGCTCCTCTCGAAATTTGTTTATAAAACTTCATTTATCTGTTTCTGTTATATATAGCAAACTTAAAGATCACATTGCAAAGCCACTTTCTATGAAACTTATATGGAATCGTGAACTAACAGATTTAAATTTATCGATTGACTGGGACACGGTGTGGTCTAACCTAATCTTAACCTCTAAAAACTTAGCTCATCGTCTTATCCATTTCAAAGTTATACATAAAGCATACATAACTCCTTATAAGAGGTTTAAAATAAAACTGCAGTCTAACTACAACTGTCATATCTGTACCACTGTATCCTCAGGTAATTTTCTTCTTATGTTTTGGGAATGTGCAATTGTTGCCGACCTGTGGTCTCATGTAAATTCTGTTTTGTCCTTTTTACTACAAGTTGATTATGTGTCTAATCTGAGTTTATGTCTTCTCAATGATGATACTAATTTCTGTATAAGTACACTAAAGAAGAGAATGTTGTTTCCTGGTTTTACAGCTACAAGAAGGCAATCATACAAAATTGGTTTTCTCCACACGTGTGCAAAAACATTTTGAATTTATAGCCTCCTTAAATTAGTGACTTGTGAAGCTACAATAGCACAAATTAATAAGGCTAGACCCAGTACCATTGATGCATGGCAATGTTTTTTTCCAGCATTTTGGACTATATAAAGGAATGACCATGTAAAGGTTTTTTTTCTCCATGTAAATCTTTCAGATTGAAATTGTTGATATGTCTGTTGCTCCCCCTCCCCTGTTGTTTGTTTGTTTGTTTGAATGTCTTTTTCATTTAGTTAATCTAAAGTCAATAAAACGTTGAACACACACACAAAAAAAAAACTTCATTTATTTGAACCAGTCATAAGGGTGTCTTTTTCTTTGGAAATTGAGATTTATACATCTACTGAATGAACAAGTTATCCACTGATGTATGGTTTGTTAGGATAGAACAATGTTTGGCCGATATAATCTAGAATCTGAGAGTTCAAAAAATCAAAACACTGAGAAAATCGCCTTTAAATTTTCCCAATTATGTTCTTCTACTTGATGCTCTAGATTAGTGGTTCGCAAAGTGAGGGTCGCGGGACAATGCCAGGGGGTCAGTTAGTGATTTCCAAATGTCAAATAAATTTTATTTAACTCTAATTATTTATCTAATTATTACTAATTATTTATTTAACTTAATTCGAATTACCATATTTTATCCATAACCCACAAAAGAGAAAATAGTAGTTAATAGTTACATAAATATCAACAACGTGCAAATAAAAAGCCATCAGCCTTTTAAATAGCTTTTTCATAGGATTGTGTGTTTACGTTAAATTAACAACACAGCAAAAGCATCAGCTGCAGCAGATTGATTTTATAGCACCAGGTTAAACTTTCTGACGTCTTTATGGCAATCAAATAGATCATAAATAAATTCAGGCCACAACTGAACATTAGGAATGATCTCCGAATGGCGGTCTACAAAATTAAACCAAGAATAGACTTGTGCCGAAAACATTGTGCCCAACAGTCTCATTAGATGAGGTTAATATTAAATTAAACAAATTAATAAATGACTATAAAATTATATGGTTGGTAGACCATTTTTTGTGTTGTCAATATGCATGTGTTTATATAGGCCTATTGTTGTGTGCGCAATGTTTGTGAATTTATATTTTACACCTCCAAAGAATTTGGGGGTTGTGAGTCACTGGCATGGTTATTTTGGGGGTCACGGGCTGAAAAGTTTGTGAACCACTGCTCTAGATCACCAGTTTTGGCTTTTAGGTTTGCGTTGCTCTCTGTTTCTGCTGCGTTCCACATGTCGAGTTTCCCTTCTAGTGTTCACAGTTCTGCAATTTGCAGTTTTGAACTCTGCCCCCAAGGCCGTTCTATGGACTTCCAACAAATCAGACAGAGCCACCTAGTTCACATCACCTGTTGCCGCAGGTGTTTCAGCTTTTGCCTTAGATGGATCTACAGGATTTAGATGCCATCCTGTAGAAATACTGTTGTTTTATAAGTCATTTAGCGATTTTATTTGTATTTAGTCAAAAAAGAATAGGGGGGTTTTGAGTAAATAAATGAAACTGAGCATGGAAAGAAGAGACATACCTTTATTCAATCGCGTTGCTAACTGGAAGTACCGCCCAAATTATGTTCTTAAGAATGCATATCAGTAATCAAATTGTTTTGCATTTATGGATGCAAATTTACAAAATGTCATCATGGATTATTATTATTTGACATAAAACAAAAATCAATAATTTTAACACAATCCAAAAAAAAAAGAAATCTACATTTTCTAATTCATTCATTCATTTTATTTTCGGCTTAGTCGCTTTATTAATCAGGGGTCACCAAAGCGGAATGAACCACCAACTTAAACCAGCATGTTTTACATAGCGGATGCCCTTCCAGCCGCAACCCATCACTGAGAAAAACCCATACACACTCATTCACACACATACACTATGGACAATTTAGCTTACCCAGTTCACCTAAATGCGAACACAGGGACAACATGAAACTCGACACAGAAATGCCAACTGGCCCAGCAACATTCTTGCTGTGAGCTGACAGCGTTACCCACTGCGCCACTGTGCTGCTACCTTTTCTAATTAAGAAATTTAATGCGTCACATATTGAGAAAAAAGTTAGTCACAACAAAGGAAAATCTAAATCTTCCACGTATCTTCCAGATGTACAAACAACCTTGGTTTGGATTTAAAGAGATGACGAATAAAAACATTTGCAATTAATATTAACTAATATATAATAAAAAATCTATTACAGGGCTGACTGTTGTTACAAAATCAGCCATTTCTGGATTCAATTTTTTTAATTATGTCAGTTTTAATCATGCTAAATGTAATCTCAAATTACACGACCAATTGAACACATTTCTTGCATGGTGAAAAAATTCCCATCTCAACAGACCATATTCATGAATATGACAGCAATAAATGAGATTTGAATGCTAAGATGTGTTTTTTTGCGACTGCGCCAAAGTATGTTCTCCCCCAGCTCTTGTCAGAAAACACTGTCAGATTTGTCATAGCTGATTATGCAGACCATGAAAGCATTCTCTAAACACAGAGTCGACATGAAGCGCAAGTATTGGACAAATAGCCTATATGTTTCTTTAGGGTTAATCTGCGTAAAGGTTATTTTCAGAAATGTCAGCTCCACACACTGTAGCAGCTAATGAATAATGTTTTTCAGACTGGCCTACAAGCAGCTACTCTATAGCTTGTGCCTTTGAAGCAAAAATAAGGAATGAGGAAGCGATCCCTCTTTTATAAGGCTGTAATGGTTTCACCACACCTGCTGCCATCGACCAGTGACTTAACAATAGCTAGAGGCAGAAGTGTTGCGCTACGGGAGAGCTCTGGTAACAATCAGCATCACTCTGGGTGAAAGACGATTGAATGATATGCTCGATACGCGAGAGACGCATGCTTTATGTCTGATCTCAGAGACAAAGACGTATTGTCCATCACTTTGTGTTCTACCTGAAAGCCAACAGAAAGAACCGTGTTCAATTTCTTAATAACAAATGTGTCAGGAATGTCTGACTCCCGAAACTGAAATCCCCAAACAATAACCACCCTAGCCGGTTTGTACGAAGAAAAGCACACCATGAAATCCTGTATTTCCTGTCCTGAGGCTCGAGCTTTAAATGAAAAGGTCAGAATTTTAGGCCGCCTACAGCACATACAAGCCTTATCTTTTAATATCCATAAAGAAATGGGTTAGCGGCTCAAATGCTCTGGATGCTACGGCTAGATGTGCCCTATAAAAATTGGAACAACAAGACGCAAGACATTTATCCAGCGTCCAGTGTGGAATGACAGGAGGCTGAACTGTGAGAAGGAGTGTGTATGACTGTTTGTGTCGACCCGTTGATCCAGATTGACGTTTGTGCGATGTGCTAGCTGAGCTCAGTTGTGTGTGTGTGTGTGTTTTTTTTGTGGAGCTCTAGAAGTCCTGCTGAATAAATAAGTAAGAGAGCGGCCGTCAAGCCTGATGAGGAGTTATTTCTGAAATCCAGCGTGTCGCAGAACACCCTGCTCTGTTTGGGCTGCAGGGCATACTGGGGGATCTCAGTCTGAGAAGCTCTGGCAATGAACATGGCTAGATGGAGCTGGAGCAAGCACTGTCCAGTCAAACGCAGCAATATCTGACCCTCCCTAACATAATGATATAACCAAATTGTGTTTGAGAACTCATAGCATGTCTGAGAAATAACACATTTCTGCATTGTTTTCTAAAAATAATGTTAAAAATTATAATCAATGGATGTTTGCGCAGTCGAGAGTCATTTTTAATTTAGCATATGGTTTATTCAAAATTCAACCCAGGAGCAAATCCTAATCTGGTGGATAAAGATAGTTCACTCACTCCTAGCTAAAATAAAGCTCTCTACCACTCTAGTCCAGTAGTTCCCAAAGTGAGGGTCAGGATCCCTCGAGGAAGTGGGTGGGGGTCGTGGAACACTAACAGGGGGTCGCCAAAAAATCAAATTCATTGTATTAAGCTTAAAAGCATTGCCATATATCATCCATAACTTACAGAAGAAATATACACCTCAGAGTATATTGGGGGTCACGAGTCACTGGCATTGTAATTTTGGGGAAGTTTTAAAAAGCTTGGGAACCCCTGCTTTAGTCGAAAATGTTGTTTTCAAGGACTCTACTTAATTTGATCAAATATTAAATTATGATTATTTTGCATGTGTTTCAGAGTACACCATGTTTGTGTGTGTGTTCGCACGGTGTCACAGTGGTTAACAGTCACAGCAAGAAGGTTGCTAGTTCAAGTCCTGGCTGGGCCAGTTGGTGTTTCTGTGTGTAGTTTGCATGTTCTCCTCATGTGTGCGTGGGTTTCCTCCGGGTGGTCCAGTGAATTGGATGAACTAAATTGGCCATAGTGTGTGAGGGTGTGTGAATACGAGAGGGTATGGGTGTTTCCCAGTACTGGGTTGCGGCTGGAAAAGCATCTGTTGCATAAAACATATGCTGAAATAGTTGGTGGTTCATTCTGCCGTGGCAACCTCTGAAATAGAGACTAAGGAAAGTTTTTTGTATAATGACATGGCTGTGACACAGTTGTACTCGATTACGTGGTTTACGAGGACATGGCTGATGTTCTTGCATTTCAAAACACTTTAAAATCATAATTAACATGATAATAACTTTTGACATTCCAATGTTGCCACAGGTTTTCTGTGAGGGTTGGGTTAAGGGGTAGGGGTGTGGTAGGGCCATATAATAATGCTCAATCCCAATTCTACCCCTTAGCCCTTCCCCTTACCCCTGTAGATACCCCTTCGAACCGAGATTTTTCAGGACCACACTCGAAACCAAGGGGTAAGAAAATTTCCCAGAATACACCAGCCACAATGGCAGCATGGCTGCACCCAGAAGTCAGGAGATCCACAAATAAAAAATTTTTGTCCTTATTACAATTTTTTTACAACAAACAAGCTTATGTTTTAATACATTCTTGATCGCGTTCATGTTTTACCGTCATGCTTTAAACAAAAAAAGTCAAAATAAAAACTGCAAAATTTCTCTATCTATAATCCATAACAATAACTCCTGTATCGCAGTCCCACAACATTCTGACACTCGATGACACTCGAATACCCTGTCAGTAATATCTAGTGACTGGAAATGAGCTTTTTACAATGTCTGCTATAATGTTAATGTTGTTTTTCGCTTGTTTACATAGATAAATATGACCACTGTGTAAATGCACAGTACAGTTACGATCTTATTGCCACATTATATTGTTATGATAACATGATATATGCCTTCAGTGATTTCCTGAAAATAAGTATAAAAAAAGCAACTGGAATAACTACAGCAATGACATTTGATGATGGGTGTACCATTTTTTAGGGGTACATTTTGAAGCCTGGGATTGGGCCTATAATAAGTGTTTTGTACTGTATAAAACACATTAAGCCTGTGGAGAGTAAAGTCGCGGTCGCACAAGAGTTTGAGCATGTGAAACTCTGTCGTACGGCGCTGCCAAACGGGGCAGGATTAAACAAGATGATAAGGCATTAAAAAAGCGAGGGATTGCTCCATATTTTAACTTTCTGTCTAAGATCATGTTTTGATCTTCGATTGGTCTCATACAGTCACGTGGATGCGATTTCGCTGGTCAGAGGTCACCAAGCTTAAACTTTCTGATGCAACAAACTGTGAAACTTGTCGCAAGAGCTTGTGTTTCCAGCCTGCTGCATTCTCATGTGTATAAATGGAAGTCTATGGGGAGAAAAGTCCAGTGTTATTGTGGCTTAACTGTAAATTACCAATACCAATGTGTGTATGAGTGTGTCACAATCACCAGATCTGCAACTGCTAGATCGCTGGAGAACTACAAATCTGTTACAGAACTGGACTTCAAATCCCAAGATGCACCTCACACACACCAGTTCCAGTTCTTTCCCTGATTGCACGCACACAGCCAGAAACGAATCATAGACTGATTATTACATGGACTATATATTCACCGCTCACACACACACTCATTGCTGAGTCTTGTTGTAAGTTAACCTAAGACATTGCAAAGCGTTTTTTTTTTTTTGTCTAGTCTGACCGTGCCTTTAGATCTTTGCCTCGTTTCTTTGTTTATCCTGTTTGCCGTCTGCACTGACCTCTGCCTGTAACCATGACTACGCTATTGAATTACCTAAGTTAAATTATTGCCTGCCTAAGTAATTAATATTAGGCTGTTAAAAAACAGCGTTTGGACCCACACCTCCGTTGTCACCCGACTCCAAGTGTTACAGAGTGTGTGAGAGAAAGCATGTTTACTCCTTTAAGATCAGATGCAAAAATAAAAAATAAAAACACGAATAAATGTATCAGAAGAAAAGATAAAAATCATTTGTAATGGACAGGAAAATATATTATTGTCATGTAAAGATGCTGGACGACAAAGTTGAAGATCCACATGCGGGTTTTATTAAGAAATATTTAGGCAGGAAATGATCAGACACAGGAGCAATCAGGTACATACAGGTAGAGCTAAAAGAGTAGTCACATGCAATGAGATCGGTCCAAACTACTTAAACAACAGAACAAAGCAAGGGTCAAACACGGCTAGGCAAGGCAAGGAAAACGTGTCGTGATGCTCATTAAAACAGATAAACAAGACTCAGTGCTGGTGTGTGTGTCTGTGCTGTTTTTAAAGTCCATGTAATCAGTTTATCATGATCCTCTGGGTGTGTGTTCGTAATCAAAGTGAAACAGGAACTGGTGTGTGCGAGAGGTGCATGCTGGGAGTTGTCGTTCGTAAATGTGGCATGTGTTTAATTCTCCAGCCATCTGCAGTAGCTAGATCACTGTTGACTGTAACAATTATATTCAGTTCTTATAATTTATTAAAAAATTAATTGATTGTGTTGTACAGTAGGGTTGCAACAACTCATTTTCATTTAATTATTAAATTATTTTCTTATTTATTTGAGTAATTTTTCTTATTCAAAAGAGAATAATTACATTAAAATAACAATTCAAGTCACTGTCCCATTCGTGTTTTCCTGTTTGCAAATAATACAGCAATATGAATATTGTCTTCATTGAGAAATAATTAGGCACAACGCTTACTTTTAAAAGGGTATGTATTTATTTATACTGGTCATTGTGTGTGTAAGATCTGAAAACATTAAATATCGGTAACACTTTAGTTTAGGTCACAATTTACAATATTAACAAACCATTAACTAACACTACTAATAAGCTGTTTATTAATAGTAAGGTAAAAATTGGGTTTAGGTTTCGGGTAGAATCAAGGGATGCAGAATAAGATCATACTTCATAATGACTAATGAACAGATAACGTGTTACTAATAGGCAGGTAATAAGTCAGTAGTTAATAGCATGAATTATAACCTAAACCAAAGTCTCTTTAGGACAAATATTTTCACTCGGTGGCCATAAGGGGAAACATTAAATTCTACAAAGCTGTTTGCCAAGCTTAAGATTACGTTACACATTTGGAATCACCAATAAAATTAAAACAACAATCGTCTCATAAGTTTTGTTTCTGAACGTTTGAATCAAACAAAATTTGCATTTTTTTTCCAGTTTCCCAAAGCTAATGCGCATGTGTACTTGAAAAGAACGAGATCACGACACCAACCTCATTTATGGTTGTGTTACACATTATCATCCTCTAGATAATGCTTTGTCAGATCGCGCTGGTCTTCTGAAGTAATTCACAACGTGGTCTTAATGTCGAATCTCCTCCAGAAATGACAGTGGGTCTTTATTTACAATTTGTGGCGTTTGAGTAGTTGCTGCTGTCATGTGATGTGCGTTTGACAGGACAAAACTAAAAACCTTTTGCACATGTCAGGTCAGAGCTTCTCCCCCCAAGAAACTTCAGTCTATAGCGATCGATGATTGACTCCTGTA